>NW_011889447.1:84662-94449 GCF_000151845.1 Pteropus vampyrus | reverse complement strand
CTGGTCATGACGACATCTGCACTCGTCATGTGTTCACACAGCGTTCACAGCACCACATGGGTTTCGGGACAGCCCGTGGAGGTTTTTTTGAGTGAAATGAGCTTAGATGTTCAGCATTTTTAGGGCGAAGTCCTTCACGCATGTAGCTTTGGACCTTGACGCTGCTCCCCGCGGGAAACTCTAGCCGCGCTCCGTCGTCAGCACCGTTCGGGGTGGAGTTGGGCGCTGTGTGCCCCGTGCTGGCTCCCTCCGGCAGGCGGCCCAACTTTGCCTGTGGCCTGGGCCAGACTTCTGACAGGTCCAGGTTGAGTGGTCAGCAACTCTGACCTGCTCGTCGCTCCTGTACAGAGGTGACGAATGCCAAGTTGATGTCAACGTTGCTTTGAGTGCCACACGTCGGACGGCATTTAGGAGTGCAGACCTTGGGCGGCAGGGCACCCCGGGCGGCCAGGTCAGCGCCTGATCCGGCTGGAACGTGTGTGAGTGTGTGAACACTTGGGTGAGGTGCACAGCGCGTGTCCTCAGGGCGTCTCAGAGACACTGTGTTTTGCTCATAGCTCTGTGCTGCTTACCTGAGTTGTTAATAACCGAGGTGATCACTACGCGAGTTTTATTTCGAAGGCACAGTCAGTCCCCCATGACGTGACCTGGATAAGGGAACACGCCTGCTCCGGGCTACTCGATCGGCTTACGTTACAACCGATTTGGTCGATTTGCTTGATTTTAGAGTATTGTTAACACAAAATATGAGTAAAATTGCTTTGTACTTTTCAATTGTTCTGAAGAACTTTAATATTTGAAATATTCTCAAGACGCCGAGTCATAATTTTGCAGCTGTCACGCTGGCCATAGCTTCAGTAAGTGCTGGCAGTGGAGCTGACCTTCCAGCCGGTGAGACGTGCTGGTTTCAATAGTTGCACCTGTTCCCGTGAATTTAAAACAATTCTTAAGAGGAAAGCAGAATTAAGTGTACAATATGCTGTGTTTTCTGTAATATGTTCCTGAAAAATCATGTAAACATTCAGATTTTATAAATGAACCGTGTTTCAGAATCTCAAATTTTCAAAACATCCGTAGGAAAAAAACGGGCAAAAATTAACACTGGTAAATATAGGTGATGGCGTACAGATGTTTGTTGCATTAATCTTTATAGTTTTCTGTGTATTCGAAATATTTTATGGTAAAAAAAGCATGGACGGTGAGTGTATAGCATGTCATATTTTAAATGTACCCAGGAACTTTGCTACTTAAAGCAAGATCAAGGTCAATCTTCCTTTGAAAAGGAAACCCTGTTTTGATTAATCTGTTTTGCAAATTGAGATTTTCCTAGTCCGTTCAGGCAAACACGAGCTGGGCACCCTCTGTACCAGATTCGGCCTGCAGTCACACCCACCAGACTCTCCCCACCTTCCCAGCTGAGGACAAAGGCTTAATGGCAGGCTGTCCCTCCTCCTGTCCCCAGACTCACTATTCAGAAGGCAAGGCCTAGACAGGAAGCAGCGTCCACCCGCAGTGGGGCGAGTGGCCCTGCGGTGCCGCCACCTCCTGCTCCGGACCCTGTCACTGTGCCCCAACCCCCACCCACGGTCCTGCCGCTGGCAAAGCTGGTGCTTTCCATGGCCTTTGCATTTGGGCCCCTGCACTGTTGGTCACTTGTCACAGCCAGTGGGAGCAGGGCCTGGAGAACTGGTCGGACGGGTTTTCCTGTCCATGTCATTGGGAACCAATACACTCATGGATGAGGTCAAGGGTGAAGCTATTTTAGGGAATGCTGATGCTGGTCACAGACCCTCTTCTCCTGGTTTTGAAAATATTGTGGCGGCGTTTGTGAGAATACACACTAATGGGGCTAACACGAGAGAGAAGCTCGGGAGAGGTAGGACACGGGGGTCAGAACAGGTGGAGGGGGAGGGGCCCGGGGACAGGGCGAGGACACGTCCGCTCTGCTCCGTGGCCTCCGGGAGGCTGGCGCGTCCTAGCGGGAAGCCACCGAGTCGAGCTGAGCACGGCTCAGCAAAACGCAGACACTGTGGCCTTCAGCCTCCGGGCGCTGGCCGTCCGCCGGCCCGGGGCAGGTTTGCTGGGAAAGCGATCACGGCTCAGGCTCACTCTGGCTTCGTCTTGGGAATACCAGACTTCCCGAGGGACAGAGAAATGTCACGCGCAGCCTTTTGTCGTTGGCAGATCTCTCGCTCGTGGGGTCTCCGGTTTACCTTGATTCTGCCCCGAGCCTTGTCCGGCAGCCGGCCACCTGCCCAGCCCTGGTGGGGACGCAGCGCCTCTGTCCCTCCCAGGGGTCGCAGGGCCCTCTGGGGGATCCGTGCTGGAACCGCCGTTCTCGCCAAGCATGGAGCGGACGGCAGCTGTCCACCGCCCTCCGGTCCCCACAGGCCCTCCCCAGCCCGGAGACGTGCTCCCTGGACCCGCAGGCCGCACCTTGCTGCCTCCTGCCACTTCCGTCCCCTGGGCCACTCTTCTGTCCTCCCCCGTCCCTCGGCCAGGTGGGCCCCGCTCTGGGTGGAGCTTTGTGCTCGGGCAGGTGCTCCGGCTCGGAGCTTGGGCCGACACCCTCGCGCCTCGGCCTTCGCAGGGCGGACTCGGCGTCTGGGCCCAGCCCCTCCTTGACCCTCATGTGGAGTCTGGTCAGGAGTCCGGCACCCGGGACTTTCCACGCGCCCTCTGCTGGCTGTGCGAGGCCCAGTCACCTCAGGCCACCGGTGCCTCTGCCTCACGTCCTTTGGCCTTTGGTCCCCTCCCCTCTCTGTCCCTCGGCTGCCCTTGCCATCCAGCCAGTTGCCTCCTGCGAAGGCCATTCGGCTGTACCATCGTTTCACATGGGAGGTCCAGCATGGTCAGCTGGCCTCAGGGGCCCCTCGTCCCCTGCACCCTGATCGTCCCACAGGGCCCTCCCAGCCCCAGGCACGTGCCAGCGAACGCCCGGCAGGAGCCGTCTGCTTGCCCTCTCCCTCCAGACCCCGGGCCTTGCGGTCCTCACTGCGGCCCCAGCATCTCTCTTTGACTCTCCTTGCCGTGTCCGGTGATGCGCGGCAAGGAGAGTCGAAGAAGAGCTCCCAGAGGGCCAGTGGAGCGGTGGCGCCTGGGCCCTGGGCCCCGTGCGCGCGGGCGGTGTCTGCGCCTCGCGCTCCCTGGAGCCAGTCGCGCAGACGCGGGACGTGCCTTCTCCCGAGGGTCGAGGAAGTGCTCGTATCTCACAGGCCGCTGTGCTGTTCGTCACGACCGGGAACGCGTCCAGCCTGCGGAAGGTCACGCTGTGAGGCCTCTGAGCGCTGCCCTGATGCCGCGACGTGACGGTCGCTCCTCC
Organism: Pteropus vampyrus; assembly: GCF_000151845.1. Taxonomy (NCBI): domain Eukaryota; kingdom Metazoa; phylum Chordata; class Mammalia; order Chiroptera; family Pteropodidae; genus Pteropus; species Pteropus vampyrus. The sequence goes on along the minus strand of NW_011889447.1, from coordinate 91,127 downwards.
TGGCTTCCGATCAGCGCGTTCACAGCCAGTGGGGCTCAGACGGCCGAGGGAGCTTACCGTGCGTTTGCATTTACGTGTGCGGTGCGTGTGTCTGAAGCCGGGACACACTGCTTGGGGACAGCGGTCACACACGGTCGAAGGACCTGGCCTAGGGCCGCCTCATCGTCCCCTATCCCTCCCCTGCCCAGACGGGGCCCTTCCCGCTCCAGCGAGTCGCCTCCTCTGGAAACTGCCAGTTCTCACGTCGCCTGTTAGGAGGGAGTGGCTGAGTGTCGTTTGCCAGTTCTAGGTCGTCCGCTGTGGACAGGCTTTGTCTCATGTCCGCTGGGCTGCAGGAGGTCAGCCGCTCTGGCCGTCCCTCTGTGAGCCCCGCTGTCCCTGCCTGCATTGATCGCAGCCTTGCAGACGGGGCCCGCCCGTCGCCAGCGAGGGTCCCCTCACGTGGCTCACGGCGCCCTGCGTGGCGGTGCCCCAGCCTCTGGTTTCTCGCTCCGTTCAGGACAGTAACTCGGTTTTCCGTTTTCACATGCCGCGGCCGCATTTGTGCGCCTGCTCCAGTGCATGGGGCCTCAGAAGGGGCGTCAGAGCCGGGCGCGCTGGTCCCCGGGGCCTGCGTGTGGGCGCCCGTGGCACAGGCTAGTTCGGCCACCCGCCCGACGAGGGCCCCTTGTGACGCAGGCCTTCTGCCCTGGTGCCGAGGTGCATGGTGGCTTTCCCTCGTATAGGATTTGCGTAAAGGTTTAAGAAGGTCATTACTGAGGCTTTTCCAAGACTGCGGTTTTGACTTGTGGGCCCCGGAACTCAAGGCGGTCCCTCTGCTCCCTGACCCCCGGCGGTGGCCACCCCAGAGAGTCCACACGTCACAGGCAAGAGGAAGCACGGGCGTGGGGTCCAGGACACCTGGGCAATACCCGGGCGCTGGTCCCTGCCCTGCCAGCAAGGCGCGACCACCAGCCCAGTGACGCGAGACGGCCACGCCTGACAGACTGGTCCCCTCTGCAGACGGGCGGGTTTGAGCTCAGATACCTTTGGTTTCTAAATCAGAGCTCTTATGTGCTTTTTTAAATGAAAATACACATCTACAAACGTGGTGTTATTTTGTAATGAATGCGTGCCGTGCCAACGGTTAGCTGTGCGTGTGTAGTGCATGCGGGAGCAAGGACCACGCAGCGACACAGCCCGCCCCCCGGTGAGGGCGTCAGGCACCATCCAGCGTCTTCGCTGTCCGTCAGGGAGCCACTCACGGAGCTGCCCGCGGTCCTTCTGCAGAGCCCGCCGACCCAGATCTCCTGTCTCTGGGGACTGTCGGGGCTCTGCCGTTTTCACGTGGCACTGCACGACACCCTCCCTTGGCGACCGTGCACGAGACAGCAGGGTCGCTGTCCCCTCGCGAGGGGGCCACCGTGCTGCTTTTCCGGGTTTGGTTCTGTTGTGACTCAGTAACGTCAGTGCAGTGACGTCGAGCATCCACTTAGGCTGGTGCATCTCGGTGGAGCCGGTGGCCTGCCCTTCTGTGACGCATGCACGTCTGTGCAGCCCAGGGCCTCTCAGCCCTGGTGCATCGCAGGGCCGACCTTGGCTGAGAACCTGTCGCCGGGGGAGGGGGTGGAAATCGGATCCAGACTCCCCCACACTCACCAATGAAAATCCCAGGAAACAGAGTCACGGAAAGTCCTGACGAAACCCTTTAAATCGTGACTCGAACATCGTTGTCTTGAGCAAGCTCACACCTGTGAGAACGTAGAGCCTCACACGGCCCCAGCCCCGTGACGTGCTAACGTCCCTCACCCGCTGAAGGATGAGATCGGAGCGGAAAGAATTTCCTTATTGTTTGCTGGATGTCAGCCACGTGACACGGTGCCTGGAGAGGAGTGGCGCCCAGCTGGTCTCGCGGAGGCACAGAAAACGCAGCCCGCGCGTTATTCCGATCCACGCGTTACGTGCCTGTACATCTGCGTGTGTCTGCGTGTGTCTGCGCAGGTGTTGTCGTGCTGCAGTTTTCTGCATCAGAAAGGAAAACTGCACTTTCTAAGGGCACACACTTTCATCCCTGTCACGGATTCTCAAAATGGTCCCTGCACGAGTGGCATCGCGTCACTGGGAGTTTGTTGAAGTGCGAACTCTCGGGCCCCTTGCCGATCTGTGGGATCAGAACCCCAAGGTCGGGCCCAGCAGGCTGTTTGAACAGCTCTTCTGGTGATTCTGACGCTTGTTGAGGTTTGGGAGCCACCAATGGCCACACCGAGTAGAGCCGGAGCAGTGTTCCCACGTGACGAAGGCTGTCCATCATCCCAGGGACCAAATTCAGTTTAGATGTCAGAATGCTTCCTGGGAGCACGCCCTTGGCTAGTCCTGGTCCCCTGAACTCACATGCGCTCTGCCCCGCGGTTTTCCGAACCCCTGCTTGCCCGGTGCGCCCCCCTGCGCCCCCAGAGGCCTCGCTGGCGGTGAGCGACGTGGGGCGCCACCCCAGATGTCCAGTCAGACTGCATTTTCACAGTGGCCCTATGGATTTGTCTTCCCGGTAAAGATTCTCTGTAACATGCAGTGGAAAATTGAGGTGAATTTGATTTTCCTTAATTGTTTCCTTAGCATCCACGTTCTGACTCTTAACCACGTCTTTGAACTGACACACGTCAGTCTCAGACGCACTCCCAGTAAGCTGCAGAAGTGGCGGTGTCCTCAAGGCCGTGCAGTGTCACCCTCGCCTGGCGGGAGGAGGCGCGGTCAGTGGCCTGGGCTGAGTTTCAGAGGCTCCCAGGGTGGGGCTCACAGGTGCTCGGAACTCGTCTTAGCGCTGTTAAAAATGGTGTTATCCTTGTAACTTAAACCACTTGAAATGTGAGCCACCTCAAAAGCAGTTGTAGGTTACCCAAACATGTTCCAAACCCCACATTTAAAATACACTGATGTTTATTTTAACGATCTACCTAAACTGACGTTGATAACGCTTTACAAATGCACCAATTTCAAGTTAACTTACAATCTGCGTAGTTGTGCTAAGTGACGACGGGCGTGCTGACGTGTCACGTCATCCTGGGAAGGCACCATGGTGTCCCGGCACGCGGCATTCCTGTGGCCCAGGAGCGCAGGCAGAGACGTGTCCGGGGTCGCACGCCTGTCTGTGCGGGTCGTCGGGCGTGGGCCGGGCTCTGCACTGTCCTGAGTGCCCAGGCCCCCGGGGGCTTTGTGTTCACGCCCACCCAGCCAGCCACCCGGCCGGGGCAGGCGCAGCGCTGTGCTCCCTGACTGCGCGTGAGGGCGAGCGAGGTGGCCACCCTGCCTGCGTGGCCAGGCGCGGCGGCCGGAGGGACGGGCACGCTCCAGCCGGTCGGCAGAGACCTAGCAGCAGGGTAGGGGTAGCGAGCTGCAGACTGAGCGGCTGGCCAGGCCGCCGATGTCATGGGAAGCCACCGCGGAGCCGAGGCGTGGGGGCGACGTCGGCCTTGGGCTCGGCAGAAACGTCCAGGCACAGAGCCAGCTCAGACGTGACGCCCGTGTTGCCGGTGAGGCCTGGGGGGAGAGGCGACGTGGCAGGTGGCCGGACACACCTGGGAGGCCCCCCGTGTGGAGCGCCCAGGGAACGCAGTGTCCCCGCTCAGCCCCCCGCAGCCCGGGCCTGTGGTGGGGCCCGTCGCCCCGCAGAGACCGGCTCCATGAGTTGCCGCTTAGAAGTTGTTTCTTCTCCGTTTCGTTGTTTTCCGGTGGAACGTCGGTGCGCTGACCGCTTACGACTGCTCACTTTTTCTCTCGTGTTTTCTGTCTCTTCGTAGAGATGTCCTCAGGTGTTCTTTGGCGATCATTTAGAATTTTCGAGTATTTCTAAGTTTTGCTCTTTCTCAGAAAAGCTTTTTGGTGGTTTTGTCACTGGTCTCACGGGGACAGACATTCCCGGGACGTGCCTTTGAATGTGTCGAGCTCTTTCTACCTCCTCAGCCGCCTCTCGCCGCGGGGCTCACTGGGGTGGTGGGTGGGCCGCCTGGTGCCGGGGTTCCCTCGGGGGACAGACCACACAGGGTCTCCCCCGAGTCTCCGTGCCGGCCCCTCTGTGGGCGGCCCCTGCCCCACGTGGAGACCGGTCTGCGTCCTTGCTGGCGGGGGCGGGGGGCAGCGGCCGGTATGTGTGGGGTGCCGGGGAAGACGGCGGGGCGCTGTGCCCCCGGTATGTGTGTGGGTGCCGGGGAAGACGGCGGGGCGCTGTGTCCCCGGTATGTGTGGGGTGCTGGGGAAGACGGCGGGGCGCTGTGCCCCCGGTATGTGTGAGGTGCCGGGGAAGACGGCGGGGCGCTGTGCCCCTGGTATGTGTGGGGTGCCGGGGAAGACGGCGGGGCGCTGTGCCCCCACGGCCTCCGCCCACGTCTCCCACGAGCTCTTCTCAGCGTCTGTTTTCTGGAAGTTTGTGAGAAACGCCTTCCGCGGCGCGGCTCGCCCGCACCCCACGTCCTCACGCCGGTCCTCACGTGTCTCTCCCGTCTGGTCTTTGGGGCACGGGGGACATGCTCGTGCTCGCGGGTGTTGTGACATTCCAAGGACATTTCAAGACCGTGTGTTCAAACCCGATATATTTGTAACTATGGCATTTTACTTGCCTTTGTACTCAAAACTTTCTTCTCTTTCAAGAGGTCATTTAAAAGCACACCACCATTAATGACTTTAATTTTTTTAAATTGGATTTACTTAGAGAAAGTCTAAAGTAAACTTTGTGACTTTTGTTCCTTGGCCACAGAGCCGGTTTTTCACACTCCATAGGGAGGAAGTCCCTTCGGCACCTGCTCGTGGCACCTCATCCGCTGTTACGCCCGTGATAGTTCAAGGAATTCTTACAGGCCGCCGACTCTGACCACTGATTTTGATCACCACCTTGGACCAGTTCCATAGGGTTTTATTTACGCTTAAAACTAGGTTTTCGTATTTACCTTGTGTCCCAACTCATTGCTGTTGCCTTTTCAAAGTTGTATTTCCTCTTCTTGTCTGTTTGTTCTCATAAGCAAACATGGGGACAATTTGGTCACATTCCAAACCAAGCAAAACAAACCACCTGGACAAGTTTTGAGCAAGATCGTTCAGTCACATGTGATGCAGGAAGGATGGGTATCCTCCCCACTAAAATGATAGTGTCTCTCTACGTTCGGGGTTGTTTCTGCGTGTGCGTCTTCAGCGAAAGGCTTGTGTACGTACTGTGGTCAACAAGTACATTTCTGGTTAATTTTCGTGTACTTTATGGTTATTGCAAATGCAGTCTTTTTCATCACCTCTTTCGAAGTAATACTTGTTATTTTTATTAAGAGGGGAATAACAGCTGTCAATTATTAAAAAGAGTTAAATAAAAATCCCTTATAAGTCACACCATCCAGAAGAAACCACCCTTTTTGGTGCCCGCCATTTCTCTGTGTGTCTGCGTACGTATTTTTTACGTGGGCACGTGCTGTGTATAGTATTTGGTAACCTCATTCTCAGCCGTTGTTAAATCTTGAAAGTCTTTCCATGCCATTAAATATTCTTTTACAAGATGGTTTTAGGGCCCGCACTGTGTGGCTGAGGGACACTGCGTAGCCACCTCCAGCGGCGGGAGCCTAACCCTGCCCGGAGTTTGCACGCAGCAAGTCTCCTGCCCTGAAGAGCGACGTCACGAAACTGCCACGGGAATTAAGTGTCTGTCACGTGTGCTGCAGGTTGTTTTCCTGGGGTATCATTTTTCATTTAACTCTGTAGCGCATTCGATACATCCACATTCTTCTTTAGAGTTGACTTTATCTTTTCATTCAAGCTTTTTTCAGGTCACTTTACTATTTCTCAAATTAATAAGTTTCATTTTTCAGAGCAGTTTTAGGGTCACAGCAAAATGGAGCAGCAGGCAGAGTTCCCACACACCCCGACCCCGCGTGCACCCCGCTGTGCACGCCTAGCTGATGACCCCGCAGTGACACGTCACCACAGCTGATGACCCTCCAGCGACACGTCCGCACCCGCAGTCCAGTGCCCCCGGGCTCACTCTGGGTGTTGGACTTCCCGTGGGCGTGGACAGTGCGTGGTGGCGTCCCTCCGTCATCGCGGTGTCACGGTGCAGGTTCCTGCGTGAACGCCACGGAGCAGGCCTGCCGGGTCCCGTGATACAGGACGTTTGGTCTGGTGAGACTCTGCCGCGCTGTCTCCCAGAGCGGCTGCCTTTGCAGCCCCAGCAGTGACCGAGGGCTCCTGCCGGTCCACGTCCCCCAGCATCCGCGTCGCCGGGGCCCTGGGCTGTGGCCGTTCTGATGGGCGTGCGGCGGTGTCTCCCTGTTGCTGTCACCCGCACGTCCCCGATGACCTGCGCTGTGGGGCGTCTGTCACGTGCTCCTCTGCCGTCTGCACGTCTTCCGCGGTGAGGGGTCCGGTCTTGGGCCCGTTTGTGAAGCAGCTCGTTCGTGTCCTCGCTGTCGCGTTTAAGCGTCTGTCGTATGTCGTGGGTCACTGTCCTTCATCAGA
>NW_011889447.1:81143-82537 GCF_000151845.1 Pteropus vampyrus | reverse complement strand
ATGTGCGGCTTCGTGATGGCCCACGTCCTGGGCGTGCAGTACGCCGTGTTCTCCACTGGCCTCTGGTACCCCGCCGAGGTGGGCGCCCCCGCGCCGCTGGCCTACGTGCCCGAGTTCAACTCGCTGTTGACCGACCGCATGAGCCTGCTGCAGCGCATGAAGAACGCGGGCGTGTACCTGGTGTCCAGGCTCGGGGTCAGCCTGCTCGTGCTGCCCAGGTACGAGCACATCATGCGGAAGCACCGGCTGCTGCCTGCCACGTCCATGCCCGACCTGGTACAGGGCTCCAGCCTGTGGATGCTCTGCACGGATGTGGCGCTGGAGTTCCCGCGGCCCACGCTGCCCAACGTGGTGTACGTGGGTGGCATCCTGACCAAGCCGGCCGGGCCACTGCCGCAGGTAGGGGACGGGAGGGGTCGTGGCGTCGCTGCTGCTGTGGGAGGTGGCATCGGGGAGTACCCCCCCACTCTCCCCGTTCCTCCCCACCCGCGTCCCATCCCACCCCGCCTATGTCCCTCTCCCCGTGAGCAGAGGGTGGCCGGTGGTGGTTTTTGTGGGTGTGGGCCATGGCACGTGAATGGGGCCCCGTCCCTCTGAAAGCAGCCGCAGGCCTGTCCAGCTCGGGTGCCCAGTGGGCAGGGCCGCTGGCAGGGTTTTCTCGGTGTCACGGCAGTGAGGTGGGGCAGTGCTTGCCCCCACCCGGGGGCTGCTGGCGAAGTCAGCAGCAAGCATGGCCGTGTGGCAGCCCACCCCATCACGGTTCCATTTCAAGGACCGTTGTGGCCCTTGGGGAGCCCCGTCCTTCCCCGGGTCAGGCCCGCTCTCTGGTGGTGGTGGGGCTGCCAGCGATGGCTGGGATCCTGCTCTCCGTCCTGGTCTGTGTTTGGGGCTCACACTAGCGGGCGAGTCCCCGCCCTCTGGGTTTACAGTTGGCGCCCCGGGGGCAGTTACTGGGGGCGCGGCCCGCTCTCCCCAAACCTGAGCCCAGTCCCCGCCTCCGCCGCTGGCACCTCTGCCGACTGGCCAGTTTCTAGCTGCCACCAGACACTGACGGACCCAGACCTGCCAGGGCAACGGGAGCCTATGACCACCTTCTGTCCCCCAGGCAGTGGGGCAGCTCAGCCAGCGGCAGAATCCTCCACGGGTGGCAGCGTGATCTGGCTGTCCCCGCAGACTTTGCTTGTGCTCCCACTAACGCAAGTCTAAGAAGCATGTGACATGGGACTGTGGGGCCGCCGGATCTGTGCCCATCAGCCGACTGTTTCCCACAGATGCTGCCCATGGGTGAGGCACAGCAGCCTCTGAGGTCAGCTGTGGGGCGGAGGTGATCCGATCCCAGCCCACCTGGCCTCCAGGAATTCATGCGGTTTACTGATACCACAATGTCCCCCCGC
>NW_011889447.1:80667-81093 GCF_000151845.1 Pteropus vampyrus | reverse complement strand
GCAGAAGGTTTGTGGCTGACAAAGTCCAGTGCCTCAGCAGACACACTCGGGAAATCCTGGACCGGCCAGACCTCGCGGGCCGGTGGGGCTTGTGTCGGCGCGCCCTTATCCCCCAGCGACGTTTAGGGGTCAGAGGCTGTCATCGCGTTTCACTGGTGCTTCTGTTTGAACAGGAGACTAACACGCCGTCTGAGTGTCACTTTGTCGGTAACCAGAACTTTTTGTGGAGACACATGGCCACATAGCAGGCACTGTTCGAAAGTACTTGGCCACATAAACATTGGTGTTCCGAACAGTTACTTGTGGAATCTGGGTACAGATGTGTGCCCCTTGTTTCAGCTTATTCTAGAACAGCTGCCACAAGCCACACGTGCTGGTTAAATAGATTCAGATTTCCTTTCCTCCGTCATGCCAGGTGCGTGTCAG
>NW_011889447.1:77748-80617 GCF_000151845.1 Pteropus vampyrus | reverse complement strand
GCAGAAGGTTTGTGGCTGACAAAGTCCAGTGCCTCAGCAGACACACTCGGGAAATCCTGGACCGGCCAGACCTCGCGGGCCGGTGGGGCTTGTGTTGGCGCGCCCTTATCCCCCAGCGACGTTTAGGGGTCAGAGGCTGTCATCGCGTTTCACTGTTGCTTCTGTTTGAACAGGAGACTAACACGCCGTCTGAGTGTCACTTTGTCGGTAACCAGCACTTTTTGTGGAGACACATGGCCACATAGCAGGCACTGTTCGAAAGTACTTGGCCACATAAGCATTGGTGTTCCGAACAGTTACTTGTGGAATCTGCGTACAGATGTGTGCCCCCTGTTTCAGCTTATTCTAGAACAGCTGCCACAAGCCACACGTGCTGGTTAAATAGATTCAGATTTCCTTTCCTCCGTCATGCCAGGTGCGTGTCAGCTGCTCTGCGGCCGTGCACGGGCGGAGGCCCCCTCGCTGGACAGTGAGGGCACTGCCCGCCCATCACGGAACGTTCTACTGGACACTCTTCCTCCAGGACGGAAGCAGCTATGCATTAAAACAACAACAAAAAAACATTTTGAGCAATCTATTTTTATCTTGTAGTAATTACTGAAATAAAATATTAAATAAAAAAGGAAAAATAAAGTAAGAAACAGAGACAGGACTTTTTTCCCACTGTTACTTTCGGCTTTGCTTCCACTTGTCTGGACAGAGAGAGCAGCCGTTTCGACTGCAGCCAAAGGGACCGGCCGCCCGTCCGCTCAGCTCAGCGCACACACAGCTCCCGTCCGCTGTGTCTTCTTGGACAGGCGGGCAGTGACAGCTGGTGAAATACCTGTTTTTGCATAAATTTCATTCCTGCAATTCATAATGTGTCTACCTAAAACCTCTGATTCTTCCTGGGAGTTAGACGAATGTGGCAGCAGAGGGACCCGCAGGGAGGCCGCGCCGTGGATGGAGGCCTGGGAGGTCCCCCGAGGCCGGCCACTCGCTCCTCCCGCCACTGACCTTGGAATCAGAGCATAAACTCACTTCATTGCTATAGAGATTGCATTTTCTCCAAATTTATTTTTTAAGGCTCTCATATTCAAGCAACATTTAACATACGGTTTTATTTTAAAAGTGTTTACAATATGTGTCATTTCAGTTTACTCTTAATGGTACAGGGACAACTCACCTATGAACGGTTTGACAACTTCCTTGGAATGAGAGGGAAAAACCACCAGGAAATATAATGTGGTTTATGGTTTCATCTATCATTTGTCTGCTACTGATTCTTTATTTTTTTCTTTTTTCTTTTTAGGTTATTTGCCGTGTTTGAATTTTGAGAAGGTATAATTGTTACAACTGCATTTTTAAATAGTGGGGATTTGTCCAAATAGGATGGTGAATGTAGGATAACGTGTGAAAGTAGATATTTGGTGACATGCACAGCAGTCTGTTTTGAGCTATTCCTTAAAGCAAAAGTGTCCAGCTCGCACGAGCAGCTGCTGTGCAGACTGTCTATTTGGAGGCACATTTATTATATTCGGTGAGCTTACATCATGTTAGGGAAGGTGGGGACAGTGCGCACTGATGTGCGCCCACAGGTTGGGTACTTACAAGAAGGACAGTGGATGACTCTGTTGTCCGTCATCTGTTAGAGTGAAGGGTTGGGTGACGTTACTGTCAGGTGTGCAGCCACCTTCCAAGTCGTAGGTGCAGCACAGGACATACCCACTGTCAGCCACTTACTTCTTCCACGAGCAGTCACTGAGGTCACTTGGCCCTCTTGGAACTTTGCCCTTAAAAGGCTCCATTCTGGACAGCGCCTCAAAACGAGTCAGCAAGTTGATGTAAATTGCAAGAGGCTGCCAGGGGACTTGAAGGCACGTGGGTAAAAGGCAGACACACGTGTCCTGTGGAAGATGCCTCCTCTGTAGAAGCACTACTTGAGAGAATTTTCTAAATCAGTCTTTCTTTGGTCGTCATTGGGAATGTTGCAGCTGAGGCGAAATGCTTTAAATAGGGAACCAGTGTGGCTGGGCTTTCTGGGGCTGCCGTTCACGTCCACCAGAAGATGGACGAATGTGCCACGGACGTCACAGCTGTCATTCAGGAGGAGATGCTTTAGTCAGTGGGTCTCGTACACGGTGCCCCAGGCTGTTGGAGCCAGGCAGGTGCTGAGGCAGGTGCTCAACAGCACTGAGCTTCACTTCAGGTCCAGCTGCTGTGCAGACGGGTCTGTACCTAGGAAGTCACCTTTCAGAAGGAGGCGACAGCACACGTTTCGGGGCCCTTGTAAAGCCGTCCTCGGGGGGAGGCAGTGGCTCTCTAGGCGCTCGGGACGGGGGTTCTCAGTGTGCTCTGCTGTCATTGCAGCCATGACGTCCTACACGCCGTACCTCGTCCTCCTGTGCGGCGCCGTGGGGCTGGCCAGGGCCGCCAAGATCGTCATCGTGCCGCCCATCATGTTTGAGAGCCACATGTACATCTTCAGGACGCTGGCAGAGGCCCTGCACGAGCGGGGCCACCGCACCGTGTTCCTGCTGTCCGAGGGCCGCGACTTGGCGCCGTCCCCCAGCTACGGCCTGCACCGCTACCCCGGCGTCTTCAACAGCTCCTCCTCGGACGCCTTCCTGCAGGCCAAGATGCACAGCATCTTCTCGGGCAGGCCCACGGTGCTGGAGCTGCTGGACATCCTGGACCACTACGCCCGCAACTGCGACATGATGCTGGCCAACCACGGCCTGGTGAGCGCGCTGCTGCGTGAGCGCTTCGACCTGCTGCTGGTGGACCCCAACGACATGTGCGGCTTCGTGATGGCCCACGTCCTGGGCGTGCAGTACGCCGTGTTCTCCACTGGCCTCTGGTACCCCGCCGAGGTGGGCGCCCCCGCGCC
>NW_011889447.1:74718-76873 GCF_000151845.1 Pteropus vampyrus | reverse complement strand
CCCTCTGGGTTTACAGTTGGCGCCCCGGGGGCAGTTACTGGGGGCGCGGCCCGCTCTCCCCAAACCTGAGCCCAGTCCCCGCCTCCGCCGCTGGCACCTCTGCCGACTGGCCAGTTTCTAGCTGCCACCAGACACTGACGGACCCAGACCTGCCAGGGCAACGGGAGCCTATGGCCACCTTCTGTCCCCCAGGCAGTGGGGCAGCTCAGCCAGTGGCAGAATCCTCCATGGGTGGCAGCGTGATCTGGGTGTCCCCGCAGACTTTTTGCTCGTGCTCCCACTAACGCAAGTCTAAGAAGCATGTGACATGGGGCTGTGGGGCCGCCGGGTCTGTGCCCATCAGCCGACTGTTTCCCACAGATGCTGCCCATGGGTGAGGCACAGCAGTCTCTGAGGTCAGCTGTGGGGCGGAGGTGATCCGATCCCAGCCCACCTGGCCTCCAGGAATTCATGCGGTTTACTGATACCACAATGTCCCCCCGCAAGGCACCGTGTGATGGCGGCTGCCCTCCTGAAGGCGGCTGAAGCCTAACCTTAGCAGCAGCTTCCAGACGAGGTGGTAAGCGTGCCTGGCCTTACCTGGGTGGCTCACGGAGCAGCAGACCGCCCGTGCCCGCACGTCCTCACCTGCTCCCCGGTCTGCCGTGGGTGAAGGAGGGGCCGGGATGAAGGGCAGGCTCTGCTCCCACAGCCCTGGGCCAGCTCTCAGCGGACGTGCAGAGTGGTGTTCTCCGCGTGGCTTTCTGCGCCGTCCTCCGTCCAGGCGCGTGGCGGGGACGTGCTTTTTCCCCGTCACCCAGCCGTTTTTCACCCCCCACGGGTCCCTCTGCCCGTCGGTTTCACTTTAAAAAAGACAGCATTTTCAGTGGTCTTGGAGCCTCCTGTGAGTGGTAGTTTCCTGGTTTGACATAATTTCTGGTGCGACACTGGCTCCACCTCCTTTGTGGGTTCCCCGTTTTCATTTTTCTTCTGGGCTTTGTGATGATTCTTGCGAAAATCTGCCTTTTATTTACACTGGCCACGTTGGCTGTGCCAAAGGCCCCGCACACCGGCACAACTCACATGGACGTGCCCATGGGTGTCTGGGGGCCCGTGTGTGTGAGGGTCATTCACAGACTTCGTTAGCAAGGACAGTTCCAGAGACGATCGTCTTACACGGATGTCCCTTGTCCCGCTGAGGCTTACAGGCTTGGGGACATGCATTCCCACTGGGTCTTCTCTAGCAGATCCAGCTGATGCGATAAACTGTCTCAGGTTCTAGAGGTCGATGAGTTTCTCAGATACTGTGTTATTCATAGGTCTCGGTCGTGACACTGAGCTGGCAATGCCCCACGGGGCGGCCAGGCTCATTTGTGGGCTGCCTGGTGTCGGGGCGGGCTGGCTTTCCAGATGGTTTGGTTTCACAGCCTGGGACCAAAGGGCGGGACAGTTTCTAAGAGACGCAGGTTAAAAGCTTTCATAGCGTTTGCGCCTGAAGAAACTCCAAGGTGTCTCGTTCAGGTCCGTTCACGACGTTTATTTTCCCCTCAGAGCAAAGAGAGCACGCCATTCATTTGCCACCTACGAGATTCAGAAGCTTGAGTGGCTTCTCCAGCCCACACCGGCTGTTGGGGGCCGAGCCAGACGCATGCGTGGAGTTGCCGCTGGCAGATGTTTGGTCAGGACGCCTGCCCCGCTTGTCACCTGTTCGATTGTTTTCACATTAATGGGGCATACAGAGCTGTGTTTATTTGAGAGCTCAGTGGTTGTGAGGACATAACGTGACCATCAGGTTAAGCCGTTTGTGTGCTTCAGAGGCGTGGTCGGAGGAGGCAGCCAGAACCCGACCGCTTTGACTGCAAAGTGCTGAATCAGGGAAGAGTGAGGTCCCCAGGCCAGGGCTCGGACCCGTTCTGTGTGCGCGTCAGCAACGCGCCCAGCTCGTAGGCGGCCTGCCACCCGGAGCCCACCTGGGGCCCTCACAGCGCGTGGCCGGGGAGAGGCCTGGCTGGACACAGGCACCGGGCAGCTTGTGTCCTCTGTCGGAGCAGGGCGGAGAGAACAAGGGTACAAATTAAAAAATAATAAGAATAATAATAAAGGTTCGCTTTGGCCAGGAAGGCCTGGGAGTGTGGGTCCTGCCCAGTCAGGTCCTGTACGAGTTACACGAGAGGGA
>NW_011889447.1:67912-70183 GCF_000151845.1 Pteropus vampyrus | reverse complement strand
CTTTTTTTAATAGAACATAATTGAATTGTCACATTTATTGAAGGATTTGTTTTCCTTGAACTGGAATTTCAAAGAAAAATTTTAAGTATACCAAGCCATATACACAATTTGGTTTCTTCTTACCTTAAAAATTGTATTTTTCAGCTTTTTGCGATGACAGAATTTCTAAATAGATTTTGCAAAATGTTTCTTCTTAAATGCAAAAATGGAATTTGCAGGAAAGTGCAGTTGCAAATTTGATTTCATTTTGGTAAAATTCATGATTAATTGAAATCTATATAGAGTAGTAAAAAGTAGGGTATTTTCTTATTCTGCTGCAAAGCCAAGGTGCTTGAAAAATTGGCTCAGTTAGAAATAGAAACGCCTAACATTGAGAAAATGGGAGAGACAACAAGGGACGTGACTTCTGTGCTGGGTGACACACGGCCCTGTGCGGCTGAACGCAGGCAAGTCCATTGCTTCAGAAGGCGTGTGGCTTCCCCTGACCTGTCTGGATGTGGGTGGCTTCCGCCATCGTGTTTGGGTGTGGGCGGCTGGCTTCATCTGTGTGGACCCGCTCAGCAATAAAGCTGGTCTTCAGTTGTGACGAGTCAGTAGAAATCGCAGGCGGTGTGTTACATTAGAGAGTGAGTTCGACTGAATGTGTTAACAAGATTAGGCTGGTTTCTTTCTAGTCCAAATAGCTTTTCAGCGGAGGTGACAAATACGACGCGGTTTTCAGCCTTATTTGTGTGTTGCGTGGGCCACTGCTTAGTGACAGTGTCCGCCTTCTCGCTGAGCGGCGAGGGCCTGGGACGCTGTGTCCCCAGCGTGGGGGCCCTTTGTTCCCTCTGGGAGTCAGTATTAGGCGCTGCCGGTTACGGCCAGCCAGTGGCTTCGCAGCTGCGCCCTCAGCACTTCATCCTGCTGGGACCCGCTCACCAGCCGTCGGGCTGGACAAAGCCTGCCCAGTGCGGTGGACACAACACCGTTTTTGTTTGAGAAACATAAATAAATAATCTTCACGCATGCGAGGCTTCGTTAGTGAGCGTTTGTGCTGCAGGGTGAAGCAGGCAGTCTTTAACAGAGAGCTTCCCGACAGGGACCCCATCACTGTCACCATCCCACGGGTCGCTATGCCCCAAACCGTGGGTGGCCGTGCTTAGAGCCGTCAGCTTCACGTGTGCTTCCCGAGTGCCCGGCTCGCCCCCCGTGTCCTGCCGCTCTCCCGCCCTGCTTGCCCCCGACGCTCAATGCCCCCTCCTGACCGGGTCGCGGCCTACAGACCGCATTCCCCTGGGGCGGGGTCAGGGAAGGCCCTCAGAACTTTCCTCCTGGTTTTTGTGACACTTCATTCGTGTCAAGTTTTGAGTAATTTCTGTGGAGAGTTTCTGCTAAACCTTTGAATGTTGCTGTGTTCAAAAGCCTGACAGACAGAATCTGAATTTAACACCTAAAATTAATAGCCTTTGCAAAGGCTAAGAATGAAGTGTGAATCAATTTGTAATTAATCTTTGTCAGCTGACAATCAGCTGCTGAAAAGAGAAGCATAGACACCCGACTATGGGTGGCAGTGCTACCTTCCCAGACGAGAATGTCGCCTTAGAATGTCCCTTCCCCCAGCCTTGGCCAGGGCTGTCCCTGCTCGTTTGGCCTCACCCCTCTGTCCCATGAACAGGACAATACTCGGACCTGGACCCTATTGCGTTTTGGTCTGGTGACTTCCCGAAAAGCCCAGTCACAGATTCCACATCAAAAAGTGGGGAGAAAGTCACGTCACTGTCCGAAATAGCGGCTCTAGGAACTGGGTGACACAATGTTAGTTAGAAAAGAAAAAGAGTGTTTGGGGTCTGCAGCCTCGGTGCCCGTGGAGCAGATTTGCTCAAATCGGGTTATATGACTGCAGTTACGAGGGCATCAGGACCCCAAGTGTGAGGAGATACTTACTGATTCATAAAATAAAGGATTAAACGTTAAAGCGAATTCGCAGAAAAATGAGAGCGAAGGGTGGAGAAAAGCTATTGAATAATTTAAGACTTAATTTTTTCAGAGCAGTTTTAGGGTCACGGCAAAATGGAGCAGCAGGCAGAGTTCCCACACACCCGACCCCGTGTGCACCCCGCTGTGCACGCCCAACTGATGACCCCGCAGTGACACGTCACCACAGCTGATGGCCCTCCAGCGACACGTCTGCACCCGCAGTCCAGTGCCTCCGGGCTCACTCTGGGTGTTGGACTTCCCGTGGGCGTGGACAGTGCGTGGTGGCGTCCCTCCGTCATCGCGGTGTCACGG
>NW_011889447.1:61307-66797 GCF_000151845.1 Pteropus vampyrus | reverse complement strand
GGGCCAGGCGTGGCCGATGCCGGCAGCTCCCAGCAGTGCGACCCTGCGTTGTGGCGTCCCCCTCGGCCGCACCGCGTGCTCTCCTGCACGCGACGGTCTGGCCAAGCCCGCTCTTTCCACCGGCCCGCTGGGCCGCGGCTGGTTCGCGGTCTCAGTTCCACGCGAGTGTTTTCACTCGATCGCGCAGCTGTCTGAAGAACCGCCCTGGACAGCTGGGCCGCCCAGCACTCAGCGCCGTGCGTCCTGCAGCGCCCTCCCGCCGTCTAGTCTGTGAGCGGCCGGGTTCAAGTTCGCCACTGGGCTCTCTGTTGGCATACGAGGAAAGTGTTCGTTTCAGAGGAACATGTCATTTTAAAGGACCACGGACGGATGAATCATGGAAAAGTAAACAGGGCGAGTCACTCGTTTAGAGACACAATTATTCTCTTGCGTTTAGAGAAAGTTTTTAAATGAAAAATACGGTGTTTTCGTGAATTACACATGGACCTCTGAGATACGTTGTTATCTCCGATCAGTGTCACACTTCACTCAGAACAAAGTCAGAAACAGCTGCCCGTTTAAAAGATTGTTTTTCTCCAAAATGGGAACTCACTTTTGGGGGCTTTGAAAGAAAAAGAGACCTTTCTGGTCCCTGGTGTTTCGGAGCCGTTTCAGTTCGTGTGAATGTGGCCGAAGGCGCACGGTGAAGACCCTGGAGGGCGGGCCCAGCCCCTGCGAGTTCCGACCACGGCCATGGCCACGGCCCCGGCCCCGGCCCCAGCCTCGCTGACTCTTGTTTACATTACAGTTATGAAAGCGCCGTTTGCTCGGGACGCCATGGCGGTGGCCCTCGGGGCTGCTTCCTGTGATCCGCCCGCGTGCTCGGGATGGAAAGACACACCGTGAACACAGATTTATGTCTCAGTAGTTGCACAGCGTTGGTGAGCGGTGGCCCGAGTCAGCCACTGGGATCGCAGTGGGGACAACCGGGCGGGAGCGCCCTTGAGAAATGAAGTCGTGCAGAGCCGCGTGCTGGCGGGAGGTGCGGGTCACTGGTCCGTGTGTTCCGTGCCGTCCCATTTGGTGCTGACAGAGAGGCACTCGTGGGGCGAGACAAACCGTCACCACATTTTCCCGAGGGAGGGTGATAGTCCTTGGCCTTCAGACAGCCTCTCGGGGCATCGTTTCTCGGGTGGGAAGCTGTCAGTCACGCGGCTCCCTGGGGCGCTGAGCCCAGCGTTGGGAGCATGCGGAGCCCCGTGATCTCAGGGGCACGGGGACACTGCGAGCCTCTGCCAGCTCCCCAGACGGAAGCGAGACCTGTGGCGGCGTTGTGCACAGCCGCAGAGGGCCTCGCTCTGCCTCTGGGACAGTGTTTTTAGTGTCCCGTTGACAGTCTTGAACGCCACGGTCAGAAACGAAGCTCGAATTTCTCAGGCCCCTTCGATGTGTCTTTCTGGTTTCAGCCAGTGGAACCTGTTCCTTCCGCTCCCTCTCGTCCCCATTCGTCCCGATTTCTTCACAGTCGTGACCTCCCGTGCAGACAGCTGCAGGGCCTCTAGCCAGCGTCCCAGGCGCCACCCGCAGTCCTCCCCCCGCCCCCCAAGCCTAGCCACCTCCGACGGGGCTGCCGCTTCTGGTGCTTCCGCACCGGTCAGTCACTTCTCTCTGGGGCGCTTCCCTTCCATCACGGTCAAGTTCAGCCTGGAGAGGGGCAGCCAGGCCTTGGGCTCCCGAGTGTCTCTCGTCTCAGGCCCACCCGCTCGTCCCCATTTTCGACATCGCTTCATTCGAGAGTCTTCCTGGCCCTTCGCTGTGCTGCTTTGAATTCCACGGTCGGCGCCAGCATGTTGCACTGAGGCGCAGTGGTCTGTCCACTCATCTTGCCCTTGCTGGACTGCGCGCCGTGTGGTAGGCTCCTTGCCATCTTTCTGTGTCCCTGGAATGTCGTGGGCCTTCCGTAAGCATGTGCCGAGTGGACAGCGTAAAGCAACTTGTAACTTGTGGTCTGTGAGCTTTAAATCTGTCCCTGCCTGAGATGTCCGGCCTTGCTTCATGCTGGTGACAAGCCGCATATCCTTTCGCTTGCTTGCAGCTTGTCGAGTGCCCAGCACCACAGGATGTGTCCTGGGCACCCGGCGCCCGGCACTGAGCAGCCCTCCGTGTTCCCTTCACAGCTGACCATGGGGCTCCCGCCTGACGCTGTCACTGATGTGGGACTCTCCTGGGCTCAGCTCATCGCTGGGGCTCATCCCGGTGCCTGTGTGTTAGTGTCCCTCACCCGGCTATTAGTTCATCAAAGTCACATCCAGTTTCTCCTGAATTAACATTCCTCAAACCCACGAGTGTGCGGGGCTCAGAGCTGCGGGCTGCGAACCCCCTCGAGGCACGGCGGGCAGGTACACTGACCTGGCTGCGCGGGGGTGACTGGGTTTGGAAACCCTCGCGGAGTTTCTTGTGTGGGAACGCGAGCCAAGGACGCCACTCACGGGGCCCTTGGGGACGGCGGCTGCTCACGGAGGTGGTGGCGGGGCGCAGGGGACGCACTGTGAACCGGTCACCCCCCGGCCTGCTTGGTGCTCCGTCCTGTTGCCGGTGCGTGGTCACCTCTGCTCAGTCCGGTGGGCCGGCCGGGGGCGCACATTGCGGGCACAGCCTTCCTGCCAACGCCCTTTGCCCGTTTGGTCCCCGGTGTGGCTGGTGGGAGAGCCCGTGTTTGACCCCCTTGTCCCCTCGGCCACATGGCGGAGTGCCATCCAGCACCTGAGCTGGTCCCAGCGGCCAGCACCGGGCGGCCGAGGGGCAGTGTCGGGACCTCCACGCTCGGCGGGGGTGACGCGCACACAGGGGACCTGCATCTTCTCCCTCATGCTGGCTCAGGTCCACCCAGAGCACCTCGTGACCGACGTCTGGGCTGAAGGTGACAGTCTGGGGGAAGGTGGGACTTTTAAAGTTGCTTTCGTGACCCCAGAGCTTCTAGCGCATTCTGTCGTGAGTGGTGATTAGCTGGGCACACGAGGGGAGGCGGTCGGCACGTTCAGAGGACTTCGTGGGCAGTGATCGGGGTGGGGTGGTGACGCCTGTGCACTGAGGCAGAAAAGCAGGACGTTTCCAAGGACAGGAAAAGGAAGTAGAGGAAGAAGCGTGGCGCGTTCGCCAGCCGCAGACCTGGCCGGGGCTCCCGAGCACGTCCCTGGCTCTCGGTCTCACAGGGAGTGACAGGACACCGTCTGCTCGCTTGGGGCGGGGCCGCGAGCTCGCCGGGGCTGTCTCCGTTTTCGAGGTGCGGCCCTCCGCTGTCTGCAGTGGGGGTGCCCTGCGTGTCAGCGTGCAGGTCCCTGAGCTCGGGGCTCCACGGCCTCCCGCCCAACGCGTTCAGGCCCTTCAGCCGTGGCAGCGTGGGGGATGACATGAGCGGCAGCTCCCCGGAGCCCGAAGCTGCGGTGCCTGGGCTTCAGGTGGGTGGGGGCGCCGGGCGCTGGAGGCGGGTGTGCTGGTCCCGGCCGAGGGCAGCCAGGCAGCAGGAGCGAGTGTGCCGCTGAGCCCTGGTGTCACGGCACTTCCCAGGCCCCGCGCGGCGCCCCGAGCCTGGCCGGCTGCTCCTCCGAGCCCCCGTTTCGCATCCTGCGTGGTGGCACCACTCAGCATCCCGTCCGTGACGACAACGAGGAATGCGGTAGCCATGCTCAGTGCAAGCCCATCTTTGCATCACGCAAAGCTCTGAGGTGGCAGTCCAGGCGCGTGGTGACCGCGGGGTGCCTAGGGACCCCCAACCCCTGGAGCAGCTCTGGTCCTCGGGGTCCTGCTGGGAGGCCCGCCGTGCTCACCGGTCCTTGTCCAGAACACAGGCCCCTCCGGGCCGGGACCGGCCGAGGACTGGGGGTGTTTCCGGCCGCGCTGGCTCCTTGCTCGGTTATAAAGACCCGTCACCCACGGGCCCGGCAAACAGGCGCAGCTCGTGCTCCCTGTGGCTCGCTGCCCTGCGTCCCTGGCACAGCCGAGTTACACGGGCAGTTAAGTCCACGTTCTGTGGTCCGAGCACTGTGGGAGCCGTGCTGGGTGGCCACGCTCGTCCGGCCACCGGGCATCCGCCCCGCCCCCCGTCAGTGTGCAGCCAGCCCGGGGGTGCCACGTGTCAGGGCTGTGGGCTCCTCTCTGCTCAGGCACTCAGCCTGGGCCCTGACCCCCAACCATCGTGTGACCCCTGGGTCACACTCGTCACGCCTGAGGGTCTGTGTGGCAACTGGCCGCTGGCCCGCGGGCATCATCTTACTGCCCATCTGCAGTCACGTCTGAGCGCACGGTACCACCACCGGTGGCCCCAGGGCTCTGGCCCATCCACCCCTCCCATCCCCACATGGGCGCCACTCGCCGCTCCGCAGCCGTCTGCACGGCCCCGCCCACGCGTGTCCGCTCGCCGTGTCCCTGCGTGCGTCCCCACCGCTCCGCGGAATACTCAGCGGCCAGCCTGGCTCTATTAAAAGCGTCCTTGGCGTTGATGGTGACGTTTGGTTGCTGGTTTTTAGTTTGTTGGGGTCAACCGTCAGGTGACAGGAGCCCAGGATGACCTCGTGATGAGCTCGGGTCCCCTTTTCCAGCTCTTGGACCTGGCACCCGCTCTTTAACTGGCCGTGTCACCTCTCGTGTCTGGAGACAGATGCTGAGTCCCTTCCCCCGCAGCGTCTCTCCTGCTGCCTCTTCCTCCGAGCACCCCTCCCTCTGCCCGAGGCTCCTCTTCACGCCGCCAAGTCCTGCCCGTGACGTCACAGACTCTGCCTGCTGACACCCGCCTGTCAGAAGGCCCGGAAGCGCCCGTGTCTTCACCCCGCCCTCTGCCTGCCCTCCGGGGACCAGATGCTCAGCTGGCGGAGGTGCCGGGACCGTCGCCAGCAGGTGCCTCCTTTCTGTGGTTTGTGGAGCACTGCCTGTCCGCTTTTCCTGTTTCCCGTCACTCTGGGTGACTGTCACGCCAGATCCCTTTTGGACCCACGTAGTACAGCGAGGCGCAGACGCAGAGCACCGTGCGCCTTGGAGAGGGCTTCGCGTCCGCTTCTCGGAGGTGTTGCCCGAGCCTTTCTCTTCAGCCACGTTCCTGTCTTCTGACCCGAGTCTCAGGTGTTCTCTCAATTTTCCGTGAACTTTAGCACCGTTTCAAGATTGCAGACCAGGCCAGCGGCCACTCCGCTGCTTCCTCTGGCCATGGGCACCACTAAAGTGCCCACGACTATCTGCAGTTAACGCCTTTGTCGTAAGGGTGCAGGTGGCTCTTGGCCTCCTCGACTTATTGAAGGACACATGTCGTGAGGCCAGGAGGGGGGAGGGCCCTGCGTCATGCCACACGACGGGCGACGTGGCGCGTGTCCTGTGAGAGGCACAGCGCGCCTGGCTCGGGCGTGGTGGGCATGGTGGGCATGGTGGGCATGGTGAGCAGGAGCAGGCGGCAGGGTGCAGGGAGCCGTGTCTGGGGCGTGGGGCGCGGGTGAGGGGCAGGAAGGGGGCTGTCCTGTCCAC
>NW_011889447.1:57730-59213 GCF_000151845.1 Pteropus vampyrus | reverse complement strand
TGCAGGCCCTGACGCGTGTCCTACAGTGACGGTGGGTGGGGTCTGGGCTGGACGGAGCCGATGGCTGGGCCGGTGGGACAGGACAGAGCGCGGGAAGGGCTGGTGTCTCGGCCGAGGAGGGCGAGGAGGGCGAGGTGTCCGGAAGGGCGGCGCTGGCTGTTGGTTGGAGACAAAGACGGGCCACAGGCCACGCTGTCCTCCAGGTAGAAGTCTGGACGCCGAAAGGTCAGAAACGAGAGAAGCAAACTGTAGGACGACTGGCGGGATCGCCAGGCGTTTGAAAGGCCCCCGGAGAGCGAGGCGTGCGCTGAGTGGGACCGGACGCCCGGAGGCCGTTTGGGAAAGACAGTTTGTCCTGCCAAGGAACACGTGGCTCGAGCATTGTAACCAGGCGGCAGTTAACAATGGACCAACTGTGTGGACGGAGGGAATGCGGGACCAGGGACCCGGCAGACCGCAGAGGGAAGGGCTGGCGGGAGGACGTGGCCCCGGCGGCTCCGGGGTGGGGCGCGGCGCGTGCTCCCGTCCAGCCCTTTGTGGCCCTGGCGTGGAACGAGGGTCTTCTCGGGTTTGTAGGTTTTCTCCTTATTTTGTCATCGGTGCCAGTTCTCTGCTGAGCACCCTGCAGACGTTTCTGTTCTCATCGCTGTTCTCTGGCTCTCGCGTGTCTGTCATACTGTCCGGCTTCACACTCGGGGTCCCGGGGTCCCGCGCCCCCAGCCAGGCACAGCAGCCGCCCCCGGGCCGCCAGGTCCCCGGCGCACTGCACGGGGTCTGGCCCTCGGTCCCCCTGCTGGTGCCGGTGGACGGCCGCAGCCTCACTGTTTTCCGTGTCCCCGGAGCCTCCTTCCCTCATGAGCCGCTCAGCACGGCCTGTCTGTCTGTCCGTCCGCCCGCGCGTGCCTGAAACCCGAGGCTCGGTCGCGATGGCTCCAGGGCTGCTGTGCGCCCCGGTTCTTGCGAGGGCATGCCCCCCCGTCCTCGCTCCTCGGCATTTTCTGGCCTTTCTTGCACATTCGCTCTCGAGCCGATGTCCCCCAGCTCGTCCAGCCCCGTGGCCGTGCTCCGGGCCTGCACGGACCTCATTTTCTGAAACTCGGCGCCTCCAGACCGCGGTTTCCCGCGCACGCGCCCTGCTCTCCTCCCGTCCTCCCGCGCCGTGTCCCGTCTTCGTCACAGGCGTCCCGCACCCTTCGTCAGGTTCACCGCACTCTTAGGTGTGGGGCTCGTGGGGATCCACTTGGTTTCAGCTCAGTGTTTTGACGGGCATTTGCCTCGGGCCGGCCACCCCGAGCTTCTTTTGTCTTGTGTTGAATTTCTAGACTTGCGTTTTTACACGAACACATCTGTTACGAAGGTTGTTTTGGGGGCACAGTTGCTAAGCCAGCTGGCAGTTTATGACCGGCGGGGTCTTCCTTTCCCGGAAACACGGCCTGTGTGCGCGCACCCCCGCCTCCTGGCCCTGGGGACCCGGGCGACCTTC
>NW_011889447.1:54578-57040 GCF_000151845.1 Pteropus vampyrus | reverse complement strand
CACGGCTTCCACGGTCGCCGGCTCGGCCTGTGGCACGGTGACCCTGGCGGGCTCCGCGGTCCCCACGCTCACCCTGTTTCTAAGTGCGTTGAGACTCGTGTGCTGTGGCAGGTGAAGAGGCGCCTGGCCTGTAGCGCAGAGTGGGGGGACACGGGCGGACCCTGCATGGATGCATGTCCACGTCCCCTCCGCCCCGGCCCCTCACTTAGCTGCCGCTACTTATTTAAACGTCTGCGTGGCTGCACGTGTGCCCCTCCGAGCCAGCGAGGGAGCGTGCGCGTGAACGACAGCGCGGTCAGCCATTTCAGGGGACCCTCTGTCTCCTCTTAAACGCTTTCAACTTTCTGTCACCCAAGAGGTGGCCTTTAAGGCCACAACCCGCCAGTGAGCGCTGGTTAAGGCCAGCTCGGGGGGCCCAGCTCCCTGGAGAGGCGCGGCCGGCGAGTGCGTCCAGTGTCACACCCAGCCTGTCGGCCCTGACATCGGTGCAGCCGCGGGTGGGCCGTGTCCCCGTGGGCCGGGCACAGCGTGTGGCGTGGGCACCGCCTGAAGACTGGCCCGCGGGACTTGCCAGGCCCGCCAAGCCCCTGCCGGGCTCCCGGGGCGCCCTTCCGTTTCCCTGGGGACGGTCGTGTCCGATAGACCTTTAAGGTTTATCTTTCGGGGCAGGACCGGCCTAGGGATGGCCTCCTGCAGCGACTGCGTGGGAAGCACCTTGGCTTCTCGCATCCCTTCCCGGGGCCCCGCGCCCCCCAGGCTCGCCGGGTCCTGCTGGCATCGGCCGCGCACGGGCCTGCACAGTGCGTCCCCGCCGTGGTACACGACGCAGCCGAAGGACGGGGCCTCAGTGCTGGCCCAGTGTCTGTGTCCCCCCTCGGTGGGCTGGGTGCAGCAGCTGACCAGCCTCGCCGACCAGGAGGCAGGGTCCCCTCTGCCAGCGATCAGAGCAGGCCCTGCAGCGCCCAGTGTGGGGCCCACCGCGCAGCCGGGGCGTCTGCACAAGGGGTGGGTTGCGGTTTGCCGGAGTCGTCTGCTGTGCATTTCAGGTTTTCGGGGACCAAACCGAAGAATCTGGGGAACAACACGAAGCTCATGGAGTGGTTGCCACAGAACGACCTGCTTGGTGAGTCGGGGCGGGGGCGCCGGCGGCCCGGAGTGGCCCGCGTGTGCGTGACGTGTGCCTGGGGTGGCCCGAGTGGGTGTGACCGCCCACCCGCGTGGCTGTGCAGTGCGTGTGCTGTTTCCGAGCCGTTGAACCCTCCCCTCACCCAGTATCTCAAGTCTGAAGTGCCAGACAACGCGTCAAAGCTTGGTCTTCTGGGAAATGCTTTGCAAATATAATTATTTGGATCTATAAATGAAAATTTTTAGACCGGCCACCAATTTTGACTTTCTAGGAAATATACTTATTCAACCATATAGATTAGCAGTGAGTAAAGCTATACTTAATTAGGCTAATCAGCTGAAAATAGTAAATTAAAATGCTGAAAGCGTAGATTTGTGTTATAGTTTTATTACAGACACCTCTGAGGACCCAAGAAAGTCGAGTCCTTTGTTCGTTTGAAACCAGAGAAGCAGAAGCCCAAGCAAACAGTCACGTTATTGTAACTTTACTTGGATCACCTGCCTAAATTTGCCCCTAAATCACCAGGCATTTGAAACACTTCACTTCTTTCTATTTATTTATTTATTGGGATGCTGGTGCTCAACTCAAAATTAAAATACAATTTTGTGCATGTTTTTAAGATATTTGGATATAAGTAGAGCAATTATGCTCAGTGAGCACAGACATTAAAAATGTAAATCGTTTTCTTCATTGCATTCCTAGGGAAATATAAAGCCGTATTACCTTTCAAGATATTGTTTACTAAGAAAATCATAAAAATGTTATTAATTGGGCAGTATTGACTCTCTTTTGTTCAATAATACTAAAATCTTACAAATTATGTAAAAGTGGCTTTAAATTTTAATTATGATCCTAAAATTAGACTTTGAAAAAGTATATTTCAGAAGCTCAAAGGGTCACTCCTAAGATTCAGCAAATTGTGTTTTGTAACTAAAATCCGGGGAGGGAAAGCCCAGCGGGGGGGGACGGTCTTCCTGTCCCTCCAGCTCGGGGTGGGCACAGGCGGCCTCCCTCCCGGAGACTTGTAGTTCTCCCTTTCCCTCCTGTGTCCTTGCGGGCACGGCCAAGCCCCGGCGTCCTGCGGTGCTGGTCACAGCGTCCGGGAGCCTGAGCACAGTTGTCGTGGGGTCTCTTGGTGGCTCCCAGCAGGTGCGGCTGCTTAGCCCACGCGCGAGGCCCCCGGTCCAGGGCTCCTGGGGCCCCGTCCTCCGCAGGCCCGGGTGCGGCCTTTGTGGGTCCCTCCTCGGCCTTGCACTGTGGTTGGGGGGCAGGAGGAGCCCAGCCCAGTTCCCACCCCTCCCACCCCGTCCCTGCTGTCAAGCTGGGCCTGGTGCTG
>NW_011889447.1:51897-53842 GCF_000151845.1 Pteropus vampyrus | reverse complement strand
CTGTCCCCCTCTCCCTCTCTGTCCCGCCCAGGGCACTCCCGCATCAGAGCCTTCCTGAGCCACGGCGGCCTGAACAGCATCTTCGAGGCCATGTACCACGGTGTGCCTGTGGTGGGCCTCCCGCTGTTCGGGGACCACTATGACACGATGACGCGGGTGCAGGCCAAGGGCATGGGCATCCTGCTGGAGTGGAAGGTGGTCACGGAGGACGCGCTGCACACAGCCCTGGTGAAGGTGATCGGCGACCCCAGGTGAGCTGTCACTGCGAGAGCTGGCGGAGGGTGTGGGCCAAGCACCACTGTCCGCCTGTCGGTGGCCAGGGCGTCACGTGACGCCTCGTGCGAGCTCTCTGTGATTCGGGCAGTGAAAGAGCCATCACTTGTCCAGCCGTGTTTGACCTTGGCTCAGAGTCTACCAAGATTTGCTAAACCAGTGGGGACAACCGTGGTCCCTGCGGCGTGCCCTCCTCTCGGTGGGGCACTCATAACCGCGCGACCCTGGTCCCACCACTCACGCTGCAGAGACGAGGCACCTACACTCGGAGCCTCAGCTGTCCACCCAGGTGACAGGTATTGGGGTGGCAACCCGAGCCAGACCCGACCCATGCTGCCCGGCACTGGGCTCCCAGCACTGGGGTCACGGAGACCCTGAGGCTCATCCCCTCCGATCAATGGCTCGTCAGCATCTTTCTCTCTAAAAAAATCGTGATGTCTTGAGTTGACAGGTTCACAGCCAAGTGTCAGGCTGAGAGCTGACCCGTGTGCTTTAAGCAGTGCAGCCCCCACTTCCGTGGGACAGCCCCGTGATCGCGCATCTCGGGGCGTGGGCCATGGGAGAACGTGGTGCCACCCCCTTGACGAGGGATCATGACACCACCCGTGTCTGCCCATCACTCTGTGCTCCCTCTGCCCACAGCTACCGCCAGAGCGCCCGGAAGCTGTCCGAGATCCACAGGGACCAGCCCGGGCACCCGGTCAACCGCACCATGTACTGGATCGAGTACGTGCTGCGGCACCGGGGGGCACGGCACCTGCGGGCCGCCGTGCACCAGCTGTCCTTCTGCCAGTACTTCCTGCTGGACGTGGCCTCGGTGCTCGCGCTGGGCGCCGCCGCGCTCTACTTCCTGCTGTCCCGCGGGGCCTCGCTCGCCCGCAGGACACTCAGAGGCTGGTGGTCCGGACGCAGACACAGCGTGGCCAACGGACACCCGCACAACGGGGTCCTCAACGGCAGGTGCCACGGCGGCCGCCCCGCGAAGCACGCGAAGAAGGCGCAGTGAGCCGGCCCCGCACCGGCTGGACGCCCGGCCTCGGGCCCCGCCACCGGCCTCGGGCCACCGCCACCGGCTGTCTTGAGTTGACAGGTTCACGGCCAAGTGTCAGGCTGAGAGCTGACTCGTGTGCTTTAAGCAGTGCTGCCCCCACTTCCGTGGGACAGCCCCGTGATCGCGCATCTCGGGGCGTGGGCCATGGGAGAACGTGGTGCCACCCCCTTGACGAGGGATCATGACACCACCCGTGTCTGCCCATCACTCTGTGCTCCCTCTGCCCACAGCTACCGCCAGAGCGCCCGGAAGCTGTCCGAGATCCACAGGGACCAGCCCGGGCACCCGGTCAACCGCACCATGTACTGGATCGAGTATGTGCTGCGGCACCGGGGGGCGCGGCACCTGCGGGCCGCCGTGCACCAGCTGTCCTTCTGCCAGTACTTCCTGCTGGACGTGGCCTCGGTGCTCGCGCTGGGCGCCGCCGCGCTCTACTTCCTGCTGTCCCGCGGGGCCTCGCTCGCCCGCAGGACACTCAGAGGCTGGTGGTCCGGACGCAGACACAGCGTGGCCAACGGACACCCGCACAACGGGGTCCTCAACGGCAGGTGCCACGGCGGCCGCCCCGCGAAGCACGCGAAGAAGGCGCAGTGAGCCGGCCCCGCACCGGCTGGACGCCCG
>NW_011889447.1:46673-51133 GCF_000151845.1 Pteropus vampyrus | reverse complement strand
TTTGTAACTGTCTGATGGCTTTTCTGTAATGTAATTTTTGAGCGCTCAGGTGTTCCCTTTCCAAAGTTTTAACCTCGAGACACTGTCCCGTCCCCGCCTCTTGTGGCCTGGGTCACGCAGTCCGCGTTACGGGGCGCAGCATCTAACTCTTCCCCGGGGAGCCTGTTCGCTCTCTGTCGTCCTGGCACTGGCTCTGAGCAGCGTGAGGTCTTCATCCAGACTTTACGTGACGTGCGGAAGTGACAGAAATTGACAAAACCGTTTTTGAAATGAATTTGTTCCCCCCTCACTCCTCCACCCCACCCCACCCCACCGCCCAGTCCCTCACAGCCGTTTCTGGCCATTGTGGCCTGCCGGGGACTCTGACAGCACCCGCTGGGCAACAGAGACGCACACCAGACAGCACAGGGCAGCGCCTCCCTGTGGACCGTCTGTGTCCTCAGCATCCGCACGCACTGCTGAGTTTATATGTTCACCGTCTGCCATCCCGGGTCTGACAGCTGAGGGTAGGAGAACACGACATTTACCTGATGACACTCACTCACACGGGGAGAGCGGTGACGGTTCCGGATGCGGTCCGGCCCTGCGTACACCATGACACGCGGCCCGTGCCCGCCCACCGGGAGCCCCGCTGCGCGGAAGGACCGCCACGGGCAGCCCCCCGGCCGTGCACACACGCTGCTCTCTGAATACTTGAAACGGCATTCTGCGTGCCGGCCCGTGCTGTGCCTTTCCACAATCTTGCCGCCGTGTCGCTGGTAACAGGGCCGAGGCAGGGAATGCGGGGTGCAGGGCCCCAGGCGTGCAGCGAGCTGAGCCTGCCCCTTTCGGCATCGCATGAAGCTGCCGGCACACCTGCTGGATGATGGAGCGTACGTTCGTCCCCGCTGTGATGGAGACTTAATAAACACGATTTACAAATAGTTGTGGTTCGCATTACCGTCTTTCCTCGGGTTTCATCGCACTGTGTAACCCCTTACAAACGTGTCTAAGACAGGTCTCCTGACCCTGTATGTGTGTACGCGTGTGAAAACCGTGTCACCTGCGACGATGACTTTTTTATTCCTAGTCTTACAAGGTCATCAACGTGGGTCTTAAGATTGTCTGAGAATGAATGCCAGGGGAGCTGTCGACTGCTCGTTGCTGTCTGTTGCTAGTAGCTTATTGTTAGCCGGTTGTCGTAAATAGTGATTTTTCAATTTTCCACACTTGGGCTAGATTCCCTAATAAAGCAAAGTTTTCAAGAAGGTTTTTATTCATTTATTTTTTAAAAAGCGTCTCTGCAGGTATTTCTGTGGCCGGGCATGATCACGTCCCACGCAAACGAGAGTCGTCCACTTCTGCTCTGGTGCATGGCTGGGCGGAACTGGGGTTCTCAGGGATGGGGAGTGAGGGCCGGTGGGCGCGCAGACGCGGGACCTGCAGCTCTCGTTTCCTGGCGAGGTCCCCGTGCTCATCGCCCCGGCTCGAGTGTCCTCAGGGAGTCCCCTGTGCACCTCCACGCCGGCTCGTGATGGACACGGCGCTCGGAGGCCTCCCGCCTGCAGCGCCCCACGTGGTCTGACCCCTGACCCCTGTCCTGCGGGGCCATCGCCGCGACATTGCAGTGGCCAGGGTCCCGGTGGCCGTCCCCAGTGCCCGCCTCCACCAGGCCATGGGCATCGGCATGCAGACCCCGAGGGACTGCGGCCACCGGACTCCGTGCCCACCGCTGCTCCGCTTTTCGTGAGGTGACCCAGACACCGAGGCCGCGTCACGGGGTGAGAAACACGCACGGCGTCGGCACGGAGAGGGCCACGTGCTGTGTGACCGTGTTGTGGACCACGCCCCTGGGTGACTGACTGCTAAGTGGCTCTGCCGTGCACACCTGTGGCAAACCGGGGGAAGCACGCGCACCTAGCACGCGCACCTAGCACGCAGGGCTGTCGTGGGCACACTCAGTGCCCGGTGACTGCCTGCCACCTAGGTGACCGCGTGCGAGGCGCCAGGGTTTGTCTCCTGACAGGAGCCATGTGCCTGAGGGACGTGCGGGCAGGGGCCCAGGGTGCACGTTGGAGGCCCACACTGCCTGCTGGCTGTCCCACGGCCCAGGTCGCGCTGTGTCCCCGAGCCCACACTGCCCGCTGGCTGTCCCACGGCCCACGTCGCGCTGTGTCCCCGAGCCCACACTGCCCGCTGGCTGTCCCACGGCCCACGTCGCGCTGTGTCCCCGAGCCCACACTGCCCGCTGGCTGTCCCACGGCCCAGGTCGTAAGCACTTCCCTGGCGCCGTCCCGGTGAGCTTAGTGTCCCCTGAGAGTCACACGCTGCACCCCACCCAGCCCCTGCTGCCGCGGGGTCCTGACCTGAAGGCCGGTGCCAGCTTTCGCTGGTGTTAAGTCCTGATTGTGTAATGGTGGTTACCTCCGGGCTGATCGTGAGCGTGTGCACACGCACACACACGCACACCACGCTTGCACACACACCGTGCTGGCCACAGTCCCAGATGGGAGCATCGCGGGAGCACACGCGGCGTAGGCCCTGGCGTGCTGAGCGCTCCGGCCCCTTCCGCGCGGCCGCGCTCCCAGCTCGCAGTGCGCGTGTGAAACGTGTGGCTCATCCCTTCACCACCTGTGGTCCACCTGCTGTCCACCTACTGTCCACCTGGCGGAGCCTCAGCCAAGCGCGAGGCCACCCGCTGTTTCCACGGCAAGGCCACTCCCCACCACCTGGTGCCGCTGAAGGGGATGGCCCCACTCTGAGAAGAAAAGGTTTGAAAACGGGGACCCAAAATAAGGTGACGGAAGAACTTGAGGGGATAGTTCGGTGACCTGTCTGATGACTCAGGTACAATCAGTTCATTGTTCGTTCTCGGTCATTCAGTTAAGCTGTAAATATAAAGTCACACAGGATGCTTATTTGTCATTGGTATATTCAAAAACAATCGCAACAATACTTTCATATGACAAAGTTTCAGAATTATATGAATTCTATTAGGAAAGTTGTCTAAAATATGCCTCGAAGATCTTATCCTTCATACTTCTGAGACAGTAAGATCTTGAGCTAGCTTTTTAAAAAACACTTCATGCAAAAAATGCAAGAGACATTTTTGGCAGACAGCAAAAACATTTTTCCAACGACCTTTAGTAAGAAGTGCCTTAGAAATGCATGCAATTAAAATACTCACATTGTCTTTTTTTTTTGCAAAATGTTACAAGTTCCCAGTTACTCAGGAATCTGGGTTGTTGAGTTGGGGCTTCAGAGTGGGAGGATTTTATGGATGCTTTTAGTTTTCCAACTATGGAAACCAAAAGTCACTCAATAATTATATAATTCACACTCTCTGGTAAATAGGACGTGGTTTAAGAAAGAATTCCTATAGTCCGCGAGATTATTGATAATCTGCCCAGTTAGTATGGTTTTTTTTTCAACAGAGAAATAGATAATCTAAGTCTAAACTGAAAAATGACAGCTGCGTGTGAAATTATACAGCTATTTAAATAAAGCAATTATGACAGGGAGTCTACTCGAGGAAGTCCAACTCCGACATTAACTCTTTACGAAGCATTTTCGTTTATTAACTAATGGAACTGGACGTTTTCACTGAATGTTGTGTGACTAAAAATATATTATTCCTATGTTAGTTTCTATGTACAGTTAGTTTTAACTCAGCGACTATTTTGTGCAGAGGGAGTGATCTATTCCTTGTCACAAAGGCACAATTGGCTTGACTTCGATATGGTACCCACACTTTTAGAAGGCACTTTCTACCAACTCATGGGTCCTTCTAATATTAGGATGAATTTTCCATTTAGGTCACGAATAAGTACAGGACAATGCAGCGAGAATGGTTAGTGAGGTCTTAGATGCAAACATAACTTTAGCCTTTCACTCAGCATTGTATTGGAATGTCAAGTAACTAATATGTTGAAGAATTTTACATACTTATGCTAATTCTGCTTTAGTTACTCTCATGGAACTTTGGCTGAAGTCCATGAATATTCCCTACTTTTAGCAGAAAATGGGATCTTTTGAGTATTAACAGGGAAATTGTACGTAAAGTAAATTTTAAGCTAACAATCGTGTGATATATTTCTGGGTGACTTCTATGCGTTTTGTTCCCAAATCAAAGGCACTGGCAGTTAGAGACCAGATGTCTAGAACAGCCCACGGCCATGGAGTGAAAACTCATGAGTCAGAGGCAGTCCCTGAGCCCGATAATGCCAGCGTGGACACTTAGTGCAGCCGTGGCCAGTAGGAAAAGAAGCAGATACTCATCACGGACGTAAGAAAAACAAATGTATAACGTTAATACTGTGTGTGTAGTTAGCTCTGAAGTGGGACGACACAAGTCTTTAGAAATCAGATTCTAAAAAGCATGTACCACGTCTTGCTAAAATATTGTGAAATAGGATGAAATCGTTACACAGTGGAATCAAGCCCTGCTCTGAAAGTATTTTCTCAAACGTCCTTCTTCTTCT
>NW_011889447.1:39842-45123 GCF_000151845.1 Pteropus vampyrus | reverse complement strand
TGAGTCCTGGGAATATTGGCCGAGCACTCGAGAGCGACAGTGACATAGGACTGATGGTCTAGGCGGTCACGGGCGACATGAGCACACAGGCGACCGCAGACTGTCTCTGGCAGAAAAGAGAAATGGCCGGAGGGACGGCAGTGGTCGGAGGAAGCAGCCCGGCGGGTCGCGGTCCTCCGGCGTCGGCGGCCTGGCCGCCACTGGCCTCGCTGCTCTGCTTCGATCACTCCCCGCTTCTCAGCAGCTCGTGTTCCAGACGCCAGACCCAGGTCCCAGAATCAGAACAATCCGATCTGGCTTCTGGAGCATCCCGAAGGTGTGCCAGGACGAGGACAGACAGACGGAGGGACGAGCGCGCTGACAGCATGGCACGGGGCCGCCGTGACCTCTGGCCACGAATTCCGTGGTCACTTCTCCAAGACTCGGTGACTTTCTCTGCCAGTGGTGAAGACAGGTTACGAAGTGGCAGAGTTAGAAGTTCCAGGACAGTTCTCGGGAGACCGGGACACGTCCACCCTCCACTCGGGCGCTGGCTCAGTGGGCCTCTCGCGGCCCCTGGCGACACACAGCCCTCCGGGGAGGGAAGGGGGTAACGCCTTTGTCCTGAGATACCGGGGGCTGGCGGCCACCTTGGTCTCCTTCCGCTGCAGAGGTGAGGGGTCAGTCCCCACAGACGCAGGGCTCCAGGTAGCGGTGCTGATGTTCTGAGTTACGCTGGTCCCGTAGCGAGTTCGGAGCTGCGTTTATACGAGGGCTGGAAATGTGGGGTTTGGCTGTCTGCTGAGCTGCCAGGTCTGGGGCTCAGGGTCACAGAGCTGGACAGCAGGAGCCACGGGGGGACGTCGCAGTGGGCCGCGTGCCCTGCGGGGAGAGACGATCGAAACTTCAGCACGGAGAGCGCCTCCCGCGCCCCGGCCTCTGCCCCCGCCACGAGGTTCGCTCGAACCAGAGGGAGTCGCGGTTCCTCCTCTCCGAATCGTGTCGACCATTTTCTCCGAGAGAAGGAGTGAAACTACACCATTGGGTGCAAGCAGTCATTTAGAAAGCAAGCGGTACCGGTGACGTCCGTCACAGTCCCTTGAGAGAGCGGAGTGTGGCCCTTTCGTTGGCTCAAGTGCATACAGCTATCTGAACTGGCGTGGTTCGGCCCTGGCCCTGGCCCTCTCCAGCACCCAGAGAACTGGCACGTGCCAGGAAACAGGCCTGGAGAGAGGCCTCGGGCCTCCGCGCGCCTTGCCCACCCTTCCCGAACCCCACGCGAAAGCGAGTGGTCAGCGTCGCCACGATCCGTGGGCCGGACGTGCCGTCACGCCCGCCGCCGTGGCACGTGGCAGTCCTGGAGTACGGAGCCTCGTTTCTTTTCGGAGGGCTTGAGTTGGTGATGCACATGAAGTTAGATATTCCATCCTGGTGATGTTCAATGTGTTCTCCGAAATACGGAGATTAAGTTAGGACAGGTGCAAAAAAAAAAAAAAAAAAAAAGTCCAGGTCCTGGAAAGCAAATTATAACCAGTGAGCACCAGTGAGCGTTTAAAGGAAAACTTAAAAAATGCTCAGGCGAGAGTTTCGAGTATATCACATTGTGTCTTGAAAAAAAGATGCTGCAGCAATGCACATCCGGGGAAGAGATTTACCGCCCAAAGTGGCTCTGAGCACGTTGTAAAAAACGGTCTGTAGAAGAGAACTTATTCATTATTTAAATTTATTATCAACATCTCCTTCTTGATCTCTTTAGGAGTCAAAGCCTGCTCATCAGGTGCACCTTGCCCTACTCACCCTAGACGGGAAGAGAGACGATTGGTCTCGGTCTTTCAGATAAAATCATACCTGTGGCATGGAAGTTTGCTCTCTAAAGGAATTCTACCATAAAACCTTAAAAGCAGATAGTTCCATTTTAATTCTTTTTGGGAATTAATCCAATGAATGAAAAGTATATACTGTCCTGAAATGATTTAAGGCCATTAAACACGCAAACTCAGTTGCCAGTTCCGCATCCTGGGGCTGAGGTGTCGCACGTGGCGACAGCATCACCTTCCGTGCCAGGTGGCGTTAATGCCCACATTGACAGACGTCTCAGAGGGGAATGGCCTCCTTGTGCTTATTTTCCCAAGAAAACGGGGAGGAATCATGCGGATGTGTATCTGCTACCACTGTATTGCCGTGTGTGCTCATCCTGAGATAACTCGAGGTGACAATGACGTCACTTCTCTGTGAACACGCCCTGGGGTTGCTTTCAGATATGTGAAAGGTGTCGCATCCGGTGGCTCGTGCCGAGGAACGAGGTGGCCTGGTGTCCTCCTGGCCGTGCTGAGTGAGCACAGGTCCTTCTGGCTGGCCTCCCGCGGTGGCCAGCGTCACGGGTGACTCTTGGGTGACACCTAGTGGTGAAGCATAGATCTGTCGGTCCAGTGTTTTCAGTGTTCAGATGCCGACGTCGAGGATGATGTGGAGAGATGCTGAGAACTGTGGAGACTGGACGGATGGAGAAATTCAGCGAACTGCTTTCCTTCGGGGAAAAACAAACACTTTAAAGTAGTGGAGAGAAGAAGCAACTGCTACTAAAGACTTTGGCATTTCATGGTGTGAAGTTTGTGCAGAGCGTGACACGGGGAACCGTCCGTCGGCCAGCGCCCGCACTCGGCCCTTTCTGCGGCTGCGTGGGTGGCGTGGGCATGCCCCGCTCCGAGCGGGGTGCCCTGCTGCCCGCCCCGACCCCGAGGGCCCAGGACCGTGGGGTCGGAGACGTCGGGATGAGCCAGCGGGGCCCGTGGGTGCTCTCTGTCTCCCGTCTGCCCTTGCTCGCTCCGTTTCACTGCCGTGGTGTCTGGGGTGACGCAGGAGGGTGTGCTTACAGTCGGTGGCAGCGAATTTTGCTGATCTAAGTTTCCATTTTATGTGATTTAAGCAAAATAACGTGGAAACAGGGAAGCCTTTGATTTTTAATAGGCTGCGAGAGACAAACGTATCTACGTTTTAAACAGACGAGCCCGCGTAGAGCGTGCGTCGGTACGTTCCAGAAGTGGAAGCTCTGTAGTCAGCCGCTGGCGGAAACCGGGGCAAATTAATACCTTTCAGCCTCAACCTGATTTTGATAATAAAAATATTGGATTAGATAAACTCCAAGTTCCCTCTGAAACCTAATCTAATTTGATTTTTACGACCATATCTACATGTTTGCTTTATTCTTCGGAATAAAAATCTACCAACGAGTAGGGGAAAAAAATCACAATTGTACTTCTGTTGGTCACGTCCACATATTACAAGAAGAACTGGAACTTTGCTAATTACCCAGTTAGTTTAGTTACTGTGATGCTGGGATCCGAGTCCAATTTTCCGTAGCCCGTCTGCCTCCATCGACGTGTCTGCACTGATGAGGTCACGCGTCCCAGCTCGGCCCGGGCCCCCGCGGGGTTTGCGAGAGCACGTGGCCGCCGACCGCTTCCGTCCTCAGCAGAAAAACGTGTCTTCCTTACACTAGATCCGCTCCGTGGCATCCATCACGCGTCAGATAAACAACGGAGTATTTGAAATACACGGTCACGACTTCAGGAACAGTTATCATTTTTATTAATCCAGGAACAGTTATCATTTTTATTAATCCATTAACCCAATAAGAACATCGTCGAGTTTTCCGAGCACCCGCGTTCCGGGGATAGTCACCCCCGAGGCTGCACCCAGCACGGATGTCGGACGAGATGCTCGTGACGGCGGCGAGGCGTCAGAGATGCAGCATGCGCGTCACAGGGTGGGCTTTGTCACCTCTTCTGGGGAGGATTTCACGCTCGCTCGGTCCCTCTTCTCGGGGACTAAAGTGAGCTTGACCCGGGCGCTGGGGGTCCCGTCAGCTGCGGTGTGTGTCACGGTTGCAACTTCCTTTTCAAAGGCGGGCAGACCCTAGGCCACTCAGTAGCAAGGCACTTCTCGCCATCCCTGTTTGAGGTTTGGGGGAGCAGGGAGTGTCACAGGCTGTGAGAGACCTTGGCTGTCACCGCCGCTTGTTCTGGGCCCCAAGGTGAGGGAGCCACAGCCCCGTGTTTCTGGCACCTTCTGTGGCACCCACCCCCCCGACTTGGTGCCATGTGTGCTTCTTGGGGCTTCTGTCTTCCAGGACGGCTGGTGAGGTGGGGCTTCTGGCCCCCAGAATATAGCTTTTAAAGCTTCCACTGGCGTCGGCGGCGGTGGGGTTCAGGCCCCTCAGCCTCACTGAGGCCGAAGCCACACTGCTCCCCGTCACGCTGTCCCCAAGCACCGTCTCTCCGCTGTTTGTCACTTGACATTGTAGAGTGTACAGTTTTTTCACACGGCTAAGGATTATCCTTATCAGTTCTAGTCTCGTGACTGGTCATCACGGTGCACGTGTCATAATATACATTATTTTGTTGTGTGTTTCTTTCCCGTTGTTTAATATTACGAAAAATACTTGTAGGACTATCCGTTTGCTACATCTGTAATTTTCGTGTTATTTATCAGGACAGAGTCATGGAGCGGAAACTCAGTTGGTCCATGGGTAGAAATATTTTATAGCTATCGGTGGGCATTGCCAATCCGCTTTGCAAAAAAAAACCCCAACAGCTTGTGGCATCGCTCACACCTTTCCCCGCCATGCACCATTATTACGAGCGCAGCTTATTTTTGTCTCATTCGTCAGTTCGCTAAATGAAAACTGTGCTTCGGGTTCATTTTAAGTCCCATTTCTTCCCTAAAAGAGATGTTTGAATGTATTTTCTTATCCGTTAGCATTTAAACTTCTCCCCGGGGCCCCACGGGCTGTGGCGTTTTTGGCGAATGCGCCCGTGCTGTGCGCCCGGCGGTCCCTCCGCCCTCCTCCTCCGCGTCCTCCCTCGCTGGGGGTCTCTGTCCCCGCGGAGGCCGGTCCACGCTGAGCTCCGACTTCGCTGTACGTTGTTTCACTTTGAGTGTTTTGGTTTTTAAGTAACGGACGTTCCTTCCGGCATCCGAGGGGAGGCGTGTGCCCGAGGCGCCCTCCTGCCGCGGTTCCCGCTCTCGGTGCCGCCGGCCCCCGCCCCCCGATCCGGCCCCGGCCTCTCGGTCACGTCGGAGTGTTCGAGGTGGCCAGGACCGAAGTCCGTGCCTCGTTTCCGGTTGTTTCCCTCCTTGCCGAGGTCTCACACTGCCACCCGCTTTGCCCGTCTCCAGCCTGGGTGGACGCTGCCGAGAGCATGGCTGCGATTTCAGCGCGTCCTGTGTCCTGAGAAGCTGATTGGCCCTCGATCTTCTGACGCCAGGCGAGTGCCTCTTCCACATTTCCTTCCTTTGCTCG
>NW_011889447.1:37714-39147 GCF_000151845.1 Pteropus vampyrus | reverse complement strand
ATTATTACGAGCGCAGCTTATTTTTGTCTCATTCGTCAGTTCGCTAAATGAAAACTGTGCTTCGGGTTCATTTTAAGTCCCATTTCTTCCCTAAAGAGATGTTTGAATGTATTTTCTTATCCGTTAGCGTTTACACTTCTCCCCCAGGCCCCACGGGCTGTGGCGTTTTTGGCGAATGCGCCCGTGCTGTGCGTCCGGCGAGCGTGCGCCCGGCGGTCCCTCCGCCCTCCTCCTCCGCGTCCTCCCTCGCTGGGGGTCTCTGTCCCCGCAGAGGCCGGTCCACGCTGAGCTCCGACTTCGCTGTACGTCGTTTCACTTTGAATGTTTTGGTTTTTAAGTAACGGACGTTCCTTCCGGCATCCGAGGGGAGGCGTGTGGCCGAGGCGCCCTCCTGCCGCGGTTCCCGCTCTCGGTGCCGCCGGCCCCCGCCCCCCGATCCGGCCCCGGCCTCTCGGTCACGTCGGAGTGTTTGAGGTGGCCAGGACCGAAGTCCGTGCCTCGTTTCCGGTCGTTTCCCTCCTCGCCGAGGTCTCACACTGCCACCCGCTTTGCCCGTCTCCAGCCTGGGTGGGCGCTGCCGAGAGCATGGCCGCGATTTCAGCGCGTCCTGTGTCCTGAGAAGCTGATTGGCCCTCGATCTTCTGACGCCAGGCGAGTGCCTCTTCCACATTTCCTTCCTTTGCTCGAGGGACGCAGCTCGTTCAGGTGTCTCCTGAGCACGTCTGCTGTGCCGTGCCTCGTGCAGGGGCTCGAGGTGCAGCCCCTTCCCGAGAAAAGCCACTTGGCCGCATTTGTGAGTCACTTAGCATTTGAGCATTAAGCAGGAAGACACGGGCTCAGAAACAAAGAAAAAGTTTTCCTCAAAATGGCACGCGCAGAGGACACGTCTGGGAAAGAAAGCCGACCTCTTTCCTGGAAGGGGGTGGGGGCGACTTCAGAGAGGCTCTCGCGCACGGCACGAAGCTGTGCTGCGCTGGTCGTGGACGAACAAGCCGGCCATTCAGCGCGGCTGCCGTCTGGAGCACACGGGGTCGGCCGGGACGCCGGACCTTGGCCCTCGGCTCCCTGGCACTGCGTCTTGACCGTGGTTGGGTTTGCAGCCCCGGTCCGTGGCGCACGTTTGAGGGGTGAAGGGCGGGTGGGTACAGCTGGGGTCGTCAGCCTGCCGGGACCTCAGACACGGGCTGTGCCTGCGCCCTCTGCCCTGCCCTGCCCTGCCTCACCTTCAGGAGGCTCTGCCCCTGGGGACACACCCGCCCTCCTAGGACAGGTTAGCGAATGCGCCGTGACGCGCTCTGTGCCTCCGTGGGCACTTCCGGGGGTCACTGGCCCTTGCTGCCAGCCACCTCTGAAACGGACACACAGGCTGTTGCACTCGAGGTGGGCAGCTGGGTACGTTTCAAATCTGAATTATTATCCATTCAAAAAACGAG
>NW_011889447.1:34608-37664 GCF_000151845.1 Pteropus vampyrus | reverse complement strand
GGCCCTCGATCTTCTGACGCCAGGCGAGTGCCTCTTCCACATTTCCTTCCTTTGCTCGAGGGACGCAGCTCGTTCAGGTGTCTCCTGAGCACGTCCGCTGTGCCGTGCCTCGTGCAGGGCCTCCCTACACCAGCTTCACGCCTCCGGTGCAGCCCCTTCCCGAGAAAAGCCACTTGGCCGCATTTGTGAGTCACTTAGCATCTGAGCATTAAGCAGGAAGACACGGGCTCAGAAACAAAGAAAAAGTTTTCCTCAAAATGGCACGAGCAGAGGACACGTCTGGGAAAGAAAGCCGACCTCTTTCCTGGAAGCGGGTGGGGGCGACTTCAGAGAGGCTCTCGCGCACGGCACGAAGCTGTGCTGCGCTGGTCGCGGACGAACAAGCCGGCCATTCAGCGCGGCCGCCGTCTGGAGCACACGGGGTCGGCCGGGACGCCGGACCTCGGCCCTCGGCTCCCTGGCACTGCGTCTTGACCGTGGTTTGGGTGTGCAGCCCTGGTCCGTGGCGCACGTTTGAGGGGTGAAGGGCGGGTGGGTACAGCCGGGGTCGTCAGCCTGCCGGGACCTCGGACACGGGCTGTGCCCGCGCCCTCTGCCCTGCCCTGCCCTGCCTCACCTTCAGGAGGCTCTGCCCCTGGGGACACACCCGCCCTCCTAGGACAGGTTAGCAAATGCGCCGTGACGCGCTCTGTGCCTCCGTGGGCACTTCCGGGGGTCACTGGCCCTTGCTGCCAGCCACCTCTGAAACAGACACACAGGCTGTTGCACTCGAGGTGGGCAGCTGGGTACGTTTCAAATCTGAATTATCATCCATTCAAAAAACGAGTCACCCGCCTCGCGGACCAGCCCGGACGGAGGGCCAGCGCCTCTGAGTGGTGCCGGGGGCTGTGTTAAGCGGGGGTGGCGTCTGCCAGCCGATCAGCGAACACGTTCCCTGCGGAGCAGCCCGAGGCGGTTCGGCTGCTGAGTTTCGCGTGCTTTTTCCGGCAAGGTCGAGGTGGCAGCCATGTGTCCTCGACACCGACATGCGATGGAGACAAACCTGGCCTTGCCCACGTCCTCCGAAGCGTGCGAAACAGTCGCTTGTCTCTGTTTCCACGGATCGTCCATGGTAAAGAACCCATTCGGTTTTAACTCATGCGAGGTCACATCTCTGTGTCGTCCCTTCAGAACACTGTGAAGGCGTCGGCACGGCCAGTGTGCAAACACGTCCACGGATTTCGGTTGTGATCTCTCTGGCCGATTCCTGGAAGAGCCGCAGCGAATCGGGTTGACTTCACCAGGCTGTCGGCCCTGAGTCAATGTGCATCCTTCGCTTCAACCTAATTCTACGCACGACGGCAAAAGGAGCCCGTACGACAAACGTCGCTCGCTCTGGAGAGAACCGGCTGTGGGGACTGCGCCCCGGAATTCGGGGGCCTGGGCCACGTCGTTCGGTTGGTCATTTCCCAGTGTTACACACCAGACGTATTTCAGCACGCGAAGCGCGGGAGGGAGCCGTGGGCGCCGGCGGAATCACCCCTGCTCGGAATCAGGTGGGGGGCGCTGGCTGCGGGGGGTCCCTGGCGGGTGTACCCGTGCGTTCCCCTCCGCGTGGCTTCTCATTCTCTGTGTAATGGAGCCGCAGCCTCAGACCTCAGTGGGGAAACCCTGCCCCCAGGGATGGGAACGTGTCTGTGACCCCGGCCTGGCCGCGCAGTGGCCGTCCCCTGCGAGCGCCGATGTGCCCAGGGCCAGCACGAGGGCCCGGCAGGTCAGCTCTGCCAGGGACCACCCGGCTCGGTGACTGCGCCGCCAAAGCCACTCCTGGATCGGTTAGTTGCGTGAGTCCGTCCAGCTCACCCCCCTAAGCTGGTGTAATTTAGCCTCTTTTGCCTCATTCTGTTTTTGCTGGCGACAGAATGAGCGGAACGAGGTGGCGAGCACACGTCGATGGTCAGCGTGTGGCTGGAAAGGCGTCATACTTGCTCCTTTACAACCCAAAGGCGCATTTCCAGAACGTGTCCTAGCATTTCTCAGACAGTTCCCTTTGAAGACAAAATGAAACTTGTTCTCTCTTATCCATGCAGTGAAAACTGTGGTATTAACGCCGAGTCAGAAAGCACTAGACCGGGCGTGGGCGTCTGGCCAGCATCTGCTAATAACCGTCTTACTAATCCATCCGGTCACCGCAACAAACCACTTCCAGTGCTTCTGTTTGCCTTGGGGGCTCCCCGAAGGAGCCAACTCCAGGATGTGGGTCTCCGCAGCGCACCCCGAGCCCGGCTGAGGCACCGGCTGCCCACACGGCCCAGGGCCTGTTGGTGTGTGCGGGCCCACCCTGTGCATGGGGACCGGATGCTTCTGCACGCCGTGAGGCCGCACGTGGGGAGAGCCCTGGATAGGCGCCTGCTCCGGGCCCTCTGGGCTGGGTGGGCTGTCACACACGCTGTCTGCTGGGGACCACAGCCCGCTTGAGGCCTTGCCTGGCCCACAGGCAGCAGCCTGAGCCTCCCCCAGGTCAGGCGCTGCCTTTCTAGGCCCATAGTGTGCTGAGAGGCGGCTGCCAGGCTGAACCCCGACCCGGGCAGCGCCGTGTCACGGCCTTGCTCCATCTCCATCTCAGCCACTGCCAAACGCCTGGCCAGGACGGGCGACCGTCTCCGGGGGCAGTAGGAAGGCGGTGCTGGCCGCCCACCGTGCACCGGCCTGCACCGTGCAGACATTTTGAGTAGCAGACGACCTGCAGGAGGTGGATCCCACACAGCCCCAGAGATAGAGCCGTCAAATGAGGAGTCGAGCCCTCAGAGGCGCCCGGGGGGTCCAGGGACCCCTGGCTCTGTGTGGACAGCAGAGGCCGCCGCTCCAATCCAGCCACGGGCCCAGACATCCTCGGGCCCTGTCGGGGGAAGGCGTGTGAGGCTGTGTCTGGGACATGGGAAGCCATGAGGCGCACATGTAAGAAAGGCCTGTGGTAAGGCCGGCCTTCAGGGGGTGCTGTCTGCGTGTGCGTATGTGTGTGTGT
The DNA here is from genome assembly GCF_000151845.1 of Pteropus vampyrus. Classification (NCBI taxonomy): domain Eukaryota; kingdom Metazoa; phylum Chordata; class Mammalia; order Chiroptera; family Pteropodidae; genus Pteropus; species Pteropus vampyrus. The sequence goes on along the minus strand of NW_011889447.1, from coordinate 34,660 downwards.
GCATGTGTGTCTGTGTATGTGTGCACACATGTGTGTGTCCATGTGCGTCTGT
>NW_011889447.1:30998-33873 GCF_000151845.1 Pteropus vampyrus | reverse complement strand
GCACCGTGCAGACATTTTGAGTAGCAGACGACCTGCAGGAGGTGGATCCCACACAGCCCCAGAGATAGAGCCGTCAAATGAGGAGTCGAGCCCTCGGAGGCGTCCGGGGGGTCCAGGGACCCCTGGCTCTGTGTGGACAGCAGAGGCCGCCGCTCCAATCCGGCCACGGGCCCAGACACCCTCGGGCCCCGTCGGGGGAAGGCGTGTGAGGCTGTGTCTGGGACATGGGAAACCGTGAGGCGCACATGTGAGAAAGGCCTGTGGTAAGGCCTGCCTTCAGGGGGTGCTGTCTGCGTGTGCGTATATGTGTGTGTGCATGTGTGTCTGTGTATGTGCGCACACATGTGGGTGTCCATGTGCGTCTGTGTCTGTGCGCTGTGTGTGCATGTTCATGTGTCTCTGTGTGTGCGTGTATCCGTGTGTTTGTGTATGTGTGCACGTGTCTGTGCGTGTGTGTCTACACGGGTGCATGCATGCATATGTGCATACGTCTCTTTGTGTGTCTATGTGTGTGTGTCCACATGTGTTTACATGTCTGTGTGTGTGCGTGTGTGTGTTTCTGTATACGTGTCTGTGTCTGTGTGTCCATGTGTGCATGTGCATGTGTGTCCATGCGTTTGTGCACGCGTGCACGTGTGTGTACGTTGGAGGATAACGGGCAAATCTGTCCTACAAGCAAACTGCTCTCATTTTTTAAGTGGGGACATTATCGCCCAACAAATGAGTGGGTCGGGTGACCAATGAGCACACGCACAGGAGACGGTATCAGGCCGTGTGGCCCGCGGCGACCTGTTGCTGACCATTATGGGGCAGGACTCACTTTATAACCGGGGGCATAGATGCCGGCGTGAGAGCTCACAGCGCCGATCGCTTATGTTCTGGGAATTCACAGCTTTATTTTTCACTCTGCGACTCCGGGTTTTATTTGCTGAGCTACCGTGAGATGAACTACATACATCATTCCGTTCCATCTCTAAGTTCTTGCAGGGTGTAAGTTTACAAAAATAAGAGCACAGGCCCCAGAAATAGCATTCCCGTGTCTGAGGACTAAATTCCTTAATGTCATCCAGTGCTCAGTTCACCGTCATTTCACCGTTTGTCCCCAAAAGGTCTTTTAAAGTATGTTCGTTCAATACACAGTTTTAAATAGGCCGACGCCAGGTAGCTTCCTATGTCGCTCCGGCCGTGTCGGGCCGTTTGGTACAGGCCGGCTAGTACTCGAGACGCGGTAGGGAGCGGAGTGACGGGGACAGGCCTGGGTCGGCGCCGTCGGCTCTCGGGTGCGGCCAGGCTGCGGTGGGTCTCGCGAGCTCACGTCCCGGGCAGCGCGGCGGACGCTGAGGCCGGCCTGCGGGTGGCCAGGGCCGAGCGGGAGGTCACGTCACGATGGTTTTTGTGGAAAGAACGGGTCTGGGGGGCGTCGCGGGAGCTGTGCAGCTGGACGCCCGCCCCTTCATCCCTGCGAGGGACGTGTCCAGTTCGTGACCACCTCTGAGCGGGCAGGACACGGCCTCGGGGCTGAGCATGGGGAGCCCGAGGGCGAGAGAGCGGCTCCCTGCAGAGCCGGTTCCCTCGTGTTTCCTGGGGACCCACGGAGTTGCAGTCACACCGAGAACTGAGCCCAGCGAGGGACACGGGGGCGGGAACGGCGTCGGCGGCACAGGCCTGCTGCTGGGACGGGGCGCTGGGCAGGGACGGGGCGCTGAGCAGGGACAGGGCGCCGCGTGACCGTGCGTTCCCAGCGTGAGGGTAGCCGCGTGGGTCCTGAGCTGCGACATCTGCTTCCTGTCGCCGTTTGGCAGTTTCTGTGAGACTCGCAGCGGCCACAGGAAAGGCGAACGAGAGTGGACGTGAGCGTGTGTCCTTACCTGCGCCAGCCCGAGGTTCTCCTAAGGCGCAGGTCCGCCCACCAGCTGGCGCGAGCCCGACGGCCAGCCACGTCTGTGACCCGCGATCCGGCTCACTCTCCTGGTTCCCCATCAAGCTCGGCCCTGTAGGTGCTCAGAGGCCCCTGTAAGCGACTCGTCAGCACGACTTACGCTGCCATAGGAAGCACCTGATTTGTCACGGGCGGGGGGAGCTGGGACCAGGTCAGGCGTGGGCACCCGCCCCCGGGTCCAAGCCTTGTCTCCGTTGCCCTGCGTTTCCCGTCTACACATCCGTCCGAGGGATTGTGTTCATCCTGTGTCAGCTGTTAGGTTTTCTCGTTCAAAGACGTAATTAATTCAGGAAATGGGAACGAGCAGTGCCGTGTGCCGGGCACGTCCGAGGCACTGCAGATCCGCCCGTAGGCAGCACAGACGCGCCCCGCTCCTGGCTCTTGCATCCTGTTGCGGGCGGGAGATGGGGAAGGAAGTGGCCAGAATCAGCAAGTGAGGGGCTGCCCGTCGGGGGGGGGGGGGGGGGCCCCATTCTGCCAGGCGCCTGACACAGGCCGTGCTCGCTGGGGGAAGGGCGAGTTCTTATTGCTTTAAAAGACCTTAAGTCTTAGAGCAGCTTCAGGTTTAGGACAAAACCGAGGGGAAGGGACCGAGCGTCCTCCACGCCCCTGCCCCCACGCCCGGCCTCCACCATCAGCACCGCCCACGGGGTGACGAGGCGGGAACCTGCATTGACACATCACTGTCACCTGAAGTCCACAGTTCATGTTAGGGCTGAGTGTGGTGGTGTGCGTTCCGTGACTTCGGAAAAATGTAATGACGTGTAATGACGTGTGTCCACCGTGTCTGTGGGTGTGTCCACACATGTGCACATGTGTGCATGCACACACGTGTCTGCATGTGTGCATGTCTGTGCACATGTGTCTGCGTACATGTGTATGCACTTGTGTGTGTGTGGGTGTGTGTCAGTGCATGTGTGTGTCTGTGTGGGTGTG
>NW_011889447.1:28365-29630 GCF_000151845.1 Pteropus vampyrus | reverse complement strand
GATGTCTCGGGATTCAGGATGTGGTCGGGCCGCTGTGGAAGCAAGCTGCCCCAGGGGACGGCCTGCGAGCGGCCTCCTCGGTCGCCCTGGTCACACGGGGAGTGAGCAGGAAGCAGGCGTCCACCGTGACGAGCCAGTGACTTCCACAGGCCCAGGCCGTCGTGGCCGAGGGCGGCGATCCTGGTAGCACACCCCAGCCCTGCACATGGTCCCGGCGACCTCCTGGGTTCCCCAGCTGTGACGCGCTTTTAGAAATTCTCATTGATGGATTTTTTTTTCCTGCCAGTGTCTCGGTTATTAGGAGAAACCGAAAAATATTTCTACTCAATTCTTTTCAAATGAGTGACTGAGGTTCATCATATTATTCTGATCAAGCAGTAAGGTTTGATTATAAAATAATGTTCTAATATTCCAGTTGGGGTGACTGACTTTGAAAATAATTTCAAAAGGCGAGTTAAAAGCGTCCGGGGGGGTATGTGCGTGGCGAAGCAGCCGTGTGGTTGGGACGAGCCACCTGGTTACCCCGTCGCTTTGCAGAATGAACAGGCGTCATCAGTACTTGGCTGAGGCCGGAGGACGAGGCGGGGACGATCCCTGGAGAAGGGCCCGTGGCTTCGAGCGAGAGGGGAAGCCTCGTGCTGCAGAGAATTAAACGCCGTCATCGACTATGACATCAATGTTGTATAAACATCAAATAACATATCGTTGAACATAAAAACCACGCTAATCAGTCCCTGTCTTTTGGGTAAAACTAAACTCGCCTGTGCTGGGTTTTGTGAGGTGTGTGACACCGGTCAACAAAACCCATGAAGCGGTCGGTCATCGTCAGCCGTTTGTTCATGAAGAATTTAATTTCGGTGAAGGGACGAGGAGCTGGATGTCCCCAGTGGGGTAAGGACAGAGTCTCTCATGAAGTGACAAGGAGCTGTGCTAGGCTGTCGAGTCGACAGCAATTTGGGGCTTTTCTTTCATATTTGCATGAAGCCAAGAAGACACCTGCCAAATTAAAGGTGTTATTGATTGTGCTTTGGAAGAAATGGGATGACAGGTGTGCAAATAGTGAGCACGGTGAGGAAGGTTTTCGTCCTCACTGCTGGCCCCTTCTCGGTGACACAGAGCTCGTCTCCGTTTGCAGAGCTGGCGGTCAGCGTCTGCACCCGGACGGGGAGCCAGAACCGCGGGCCATGCTCCCTCCACCTGCCGAAGGAGCCGTTCCCGGGGTGCCCGCGTGCCCCGGTGTCCCCCACCTGCCAGCACGGGGGCTG
>NW_011889447.1:26830-27109 GCF_000151845.1 Pteropus vampyrus | reverse complement strand
CCTGCCGAAGGAGCCGTTCCCGGGGTGCCCGCGTGCCCCGGTGTCCCCCACCTGCCAGCACGGGGGCTGGGACTCTGTCGCTTCCGTCACGGTGGCCGGCGGGCTGCTTCCGGCCGCCCTGGCGGTGGCCCCAGGCGTGGGCTGTGGCTCACCTGCCCTGACAGTCGGAACAGCTCGTGCTGCCAGAGGCAGGTGGCCTCACCCAGCGTCTGCTCTGCCTTTTCTCATGGCGTTGTTGTTATTATTATTATTAATTTTGCTTATTGAACTCGTGACTCT
>NW_011889447.1:26407-26780 GCF_000151845.1 Pteropus vampyrus | reverse complement strand
AGAGGCAGGTGGCCTCACCCAGCGTCTGCTCTGCCTTTTCTCATGGCGTTGTTGTTATTATTATTATTAATTTTGCTTATTGAACTCGTGACTCTTGGCTCCTGTTTCCAGACGCTCACCTGGGACCTTTGTAACTTCATCTTTAACGATAGTGACCGCATGAATCTCCTCTGCCTGAAAACCACCGATCTTGGTCTTGAGCTGCCCGGGTGCCCCTGAACCTCCGTGGGGGCGGGGGGCTGGCATTTCTAGGCACGCGCGTGCTGAGACCGCAGACGCGGGCAGAGACAGACGTGTCAGGAGCACAGGACGGCGGGGCGGCTGGCCCTGGGGAGGGAGGAGTGTCCCATCACCCGCTCGAAGCCGGTCAGCC
>NW_011889447.1:20852-24800 GCF_000151845.1 Pteropus vampyrus | reverse complement strand
TGCACACTCACACCCTCACACTCACGCACACACATTCACACACATGCACTCACACACACCCTCACACTCACGCACACACATTCACACACATGCGCACTCACACATGCACACACACGCCCTCACACTCACACACACATTCACACACATGCACACTCACACACACGCCCTCACACTCACACACACATTCACACACATGCACTCACTCACACATGCATACACACACCCTCACACTCGCGCACACACATTCACACACGTGCACACTCACACACACCCCTCACACTCACACACATTCACACACATGCGCACTCACTCACACACGCACACACACACCCTCACACTCACACACACATTCACACACATGCGCACTCACTCACACATGCACACACACCCTCACACTCGCGCACACACATTCACACACGTGCACACTCACACACACACCCTCACACTCACACACACATTCACACACATGCGCACTCACCCACACACGCGTACACACACCCTCACACTCACACACACACATTCACACACATGCACACTCACGCGCTGCTGGAAGTTGGGGTCGTTTCGGATCAGTCGCCTGCTTATACTTCAGTTTTCTTCCCCAAGAGAAGGGGGGTCGGTCAAATGCACGCGGCGCCTCTGCAGGCTCAGGAACTGGCAGATCTAAAAGTGCGACTTCACATTGTTGAAAAGAGAATCCGAAACCTCACACAAATAGCTCAGTTTTTCTAACGCTTTTCACACCACCCAGTAAATAATACACGGCTGGACGCTTGGCAGGCCCCGGGCGCGTCGGACGTGGGTTCACCAGCGCCGATGCCAGCTTCGGCCCGAGTCGAATCTTGGGAGGTCAGTGTGACGTGACAACAGGGACCGCCCCGCCTCGGTAAAGCGTTTCTACCTAAGCGGAACTATGTCACGTGACTTGATCCCCAATCGTAGACTTCAAGAAAAGCCGCCCCCCCACTTCTTTACATTTCGATTATGGAGCTTAGGCAGAGTGAGCCAGCGACTTGAGTCCTGTGGCACACCGGTGACAGTCACCCGAGACCTCAAGAAACTCTCGGAAGCCACGTGACACTGCAGGACAGCTGACAGGGACTGCGGGCAGGGTCCGCGAGCTGACAATTCCGCCTCAAGAGTTCCCCGGGATCCGGACCCTGACGCCGGGCCCGTGGGTGCTGCCTTGGGTGGGGGTCGTGCCCCCGAGGAACGAGTTCACAGCTCGATCCTGAGACTCTAATAACATAGTGCTAATTCTCTGTGAATAACCTAAAGGCAAAAACCCAAGCGCCCAAAATATGTTCTTGTCCTGTTAGACCTCACAAGGGAGGCCACGAGTGATGGCCTTTGAGCCGGAGCCTGCAGAAGTCAGCGCTGCGCCTCGGAGCCGCTCGGTTTTGCTGAGAGCATTATCGATGCCGAGCCCGGAGCGACGGAGGAGGCTCGTTAACCCGCGGGTTTCGGGTCCATTAGAAACACCGGGAAGGGAGGGAGAGCCCTTTTATTTTTGCCAAATGGAAAATGTCAAAAAACCAGCAGGGTAAAAAAAGAATTAGATTTTCATGCTTCTCAGAAGGGGAAAAGAGAATCAAATAGAAGCTGAATCGTGGCAGCCGACTCTCCCGGGCGAGTCGATCCATGAGTCCGTCACCCCTTCCGAGGCGCCGCGCTGTTTAACCGGCCTCGTCTTTCAAGGACAGACGTCCCCGCCCCCAAGGCCGTGGCTCCCCGCGCCCTGTGGCTCCACCGTGCAGGTCCGGGCTTGTAAACTGCGCCTGTCCCCACCTGCTGGCCCGTTGTCCTCTGTCCTCGAGGCCTGCTCGCTGGCAACGGCAAAAGGTGCTGTTGGAGGGAAAACACGGTGGGACCATCAGCGAAATGCTTTCCAGAACACGACGAGTTTTCCGCGCTAGAGGATACGAAACGGGCTTTACCTAACCTGGCCTTCAAGTTGAGTTTTTAGCATAAACAGGGCAAAGAGGCTGGAGAATTCAGAACGAGCCCTAGAGTTCCGAGTTTGCAGGTACGGATGAGCGGACCTCATCAAATGCAATCAATGTTTCTCGAGACGCCGGTCATAAGAAAGTCGCCGTAAAAAGAAACCATATTTATTACTATTTGGGTAAAAAGGTACCGAGGGTGAGTCCACGCACACCCGCACCGTGAACACGTGGCAGCGCACACGATGGCACGCGGACACGTCTGAGAACCGATCGCGGGAGGGCGTCGCCTGGCATCCGGCGCCAGCACTGATGGCGTGTTGCAGGGGACAACCAGTGACGCGCGAACCGTGTGGCGGTGAGTTCCCGGCATCCCCGGGCCACCCCTTCCCGTCCTGCTCGCGTTCTGTGCGTGGGATCTCGTCTTGCTTCAAAGCCCTGCCCCCCTTCTCCTGCCTTTCGTCATATGGGTTCATCACCCCCAAGATCGGGGGCGTAGCGGGGCCGGTGGGATCGCAGCCCGAAGGGAGCCGGCGGGCCTGGAGCACCTACCTGCACAGGTACCCGCTGTGGCTGCGCTGTGAGTACGGCGCCCGTAACGTGACCCTAAAGAGACACGTTCTTCTGACATTGACCGCAAAAGGTTTCTAAAAGCTTCGCTGTCATTGGCCGATGCCGCCCACCACCTTCGTGTGTTAAGTGCGGCCAGCAGAAAAGGGACATGTGGGTCGGACGTGCTGGCCCCCACGTCCCGTGCTCGAGAACCCAAATCAAGACCGTTCGGTGTCGGCGTCTCGGGTCATGGCGTGTGCAGTCCACTGATGGGGAGGGGATGTGGCTGCCGGAGAAGCCGAAGTCATCCGAGTGCTCGGCCAGGCGTGGCCGGGTGGAGCTCACCAGTGACGCTGAGAAGGGCCGACCGGGTCTTCCTCTGCTGCAGGCCGGGGAGTCGGCTTCGGGGACACGTGTGACGGCCAGCACGGAAAGCTCCGTTCCTACTGAAAATCAAAGTCTTTCTCGATCCATTTAATCGAAATTTAAAGGAGTCCAGTGAATTATACCATTAACCTTTCCTGGCTAGAATCCAAGGGGTCACTTTTCAGGCCATGAATGAGTTTGCGGGCCTCACCCCAGGGCTGGTTTGCGGGCCTCCCTGAGCTGGCGGAATCACCGCACATCGGCACTTTAATGGAGGTCAGAGGGGGCTTTTGGGCCAGAACCGTCTTCGACTGACAAAGCCCCGTGATAAATTCAGGGCAGCCTTTTCTTGATTTAATTCATTGCTATCGGTACCTGATTTATTGAAAACAGTCTAGAAACGGTTAAAGGCCTGCCCAAGAAGGGAGAGAAGCAGATTTTTAAAAAGGCCAAGAAAACAAACTCGTTTGAAAAAAAGCAGCGGCCACGGGGACTCGCTCGTTTCTCGGGTTTGGGGTTTGGGGGTTGGGGGGTTGGGGTTTGGGGTTTGGGGTTTGAGGTTCAGGTTTGGGGTTTGGGGGTTGGGGTTTGGGGTTTGGGTTCAGGTTTGGGGGTTGGGGTTCAGGTTTGGGGTTCAGGTTCGGGGTTCAGGTTCGGGGTTTGGGGTTCAGGTTTGGGGTTTGGGGGTTGGGGTTCGGGTTTGGGGTTCAGGTTCAGGGTTTGGGGTTCGGGTTTGGGGTTGGGGGTTGGGGTTCAGGTTTGGGGTTCAGGTTCGGGGTTCGGGGTCATCCCTCGCTCTCCTCCCTCTCTCTGTCCCTCGTCTCTTCCTTCTTTCTCTTCCCCGCTCCCTTCTTCACTTGCTTCTCAAGTTCACCCGAGACCTCTGTGGACGGGGGGAGCCCGGCTTCCTGCAGGACGCCGACGGCGACTTCGAATCACATCGTGGACGAGAGCGAGGGGCGCACGGCCGCGTGAAGCAGGTGAGGCCATGAGCCGTCGAGTAAATGGATGCCAGGGCTGAAAATCCAGCGAGTCGTCCGCAGGAAGATTCCCACGCAACGTCTCGGAGCCCCCTCCCCCGGGTGAC
>NW_011889447.1:16541-19602 GCF_000151845.1 Pteropus vampyrus | reverse complement strand
GTGTCCCCCGGGGGGAATACGGGATGGGACCACAAGTACCGGCAAAGGAAGAGGAGGAGGTGGCAGCAGACGTAATTAGAGGGAAGAGAAAAAAATACAGTAAGGAAACGCATGCCCCCTGGACGGTACGTCCCGCTACCGGGGCCTCTCGATATTTCTGGTCACCCAACGCACAGCCCCGGTGACGGCCAAGGGAGCTGCATCGTGCGGGACGGGGCAGCTCACTGTCCTGGGCCACGTCGGTGATGTCCAGCAAAAGTCCACAGGTGACGAGGGCCGGTGGCGCTGAAGGTGACTTAGCCGACCCCACTTTGTTTCTCGCGCGTGCGGCCGTGTGCAGACGTGTGTCTCGGCTACGCTCGGGCGAGTCCTCCCGGCCACAGCGCTCCCTCGGGGCCAGGGACCCTGCAAAGCGCGGACGAGCTCGATCCTGGTCACCCCTCCGCACAGAGGGGGCTCGGAGCCTCAGGACGGAAATGTGCGCTCGGCCTCCCAGCTGGTCGGTGGCCGAGCCAGATCCGACCGACCCCAGCGTCTCACCTGTCCCCTCCCATAAAAATCCCCGACACCGGCACCGGCCTCGCTCCCGCCTCCGCGTCCTCCGTCCTGGGGGCAGTGGAGGGAGGCGCAGGAGGACACGCACCGGCCGACCTCCCCGGGGACCGCGACCCCGACCTCCCTGGGGACCGCGACCCGCCTCCAGCGCCGTGCGGGCCGGGAGCCCTTCCTCTCGGGGCGCTCGCTCCCAGGGCCACCTGCCTCGGCGGGTGACTGTCCCCTGCCCCCGACGTGCTCTCTCAGGCGTGGGCGCCTCAGCCCCTTCTCTGCAGAGTAGCCCTCCAGTCGCTCGGCAAGACGTGGCTCCAAGCAGGTTCCTGCAGGGCCCCGGGGCACACAGTCACCGCCGAGGTGGGGGCCGACGACTTCATCCTCCATTGCCTGACGCGTCGTAGCAGGACCGTCCTGGGGGCCGAGGCCGAGAAACGGGCGGACCCCAGCACCCACGGCACGCCCTGAGCCCGAGTTTAGTGGCCCTTGTTCTAAGGGGCGCGGGGGACCCCAGAGTCCTGCGAGGTGCAATGGCGGAGGCGGGAGCGGAAGACGCCTGTGGCCGTGCGGAGGAGTCTCGCTCGGACGCCCGGCCGCGCTTTTAGAGACGTGACCGTCGATGGCACTTTCTTCGCGTTTCCTTCCCAGTCCTGAGCTTATTCAGACTTGTCCTCGGTGTCATCTCGCTGTCTGGGGACAACGCCCAATGATCTTTAACTGCATCACTTTTCAGTTAAAATTTCCACCATGACCTCTTTTTCTGTGATCCTGGGTGGCTTCATGAGTAATCTATAATTTTGTTTAATTTCCAGCTTGAAATAACGATGTGATTAGTTTGCTGCTTATGTGTGTCTGAGTCTGTGTGTCGTGGATAACAACTGCCTTTCCCCACCCAGCAAGGCCGTGTAATCCGCTTAGATTACAAATTTGCCTGGTTTTTGCTGGGACCGGGCGCGCTCTCAGATGCAGTGGCTCTCTCTGCCGCGATGACCATTTTCCGCAGGTCTGGTCCTTGTTTCAGAGCTGTCACAGGACGTCAGAGAGCCAGCGCGGGGGACAGTGGACAGGACGGAGGGCTTGTTGGGCACACTCACCGGAGCTGATCGGCTTGTTTTGCCTCCTGAAGAGAATGCACTTTACACACCCAGCCTCGTTCCTGTGGCCTCGGTGGAGTTGGTCTCCATCCATCTGTGGGAGCCAGGAGGCCTGTTCACCTCCCGTTTGTGGGTGACATGGCCTTACTGGGCCACGGAGAGGGGGTCCAGCACGTGAGAGCCACACAGTTGCTTCTGGCCTGTCCCCAGCCAGGACGGGCCAGACCTGCCCGTGCGACACTGTGTCTGCAGTTCGGCGTCTGAGCCGCAGCTGCCAGCTCACCATTCACACAGGATTCTGTGTTTCCCCAAGTTCTCTGGAGTCGTAGTGAGTGACAATCGCTTATAACCCATTATTTCTACCAGCGCTTTCCCTAACCCGAGCGCCTGCCCAGCCCGGCGTCGGTCTGCGGGCAGTGTCCAGCGCTCGGGCCTCTCGCGACGTGGAGGGACCGTGAGACAAATCATACGCGTGGGCGACTGCTGTCACAAAGACACGCAGAGAGCCAGCAGGGGCCAGAGGCACGGCCCGCCCGGTCGCCAAAATGGCTTATGCACTTAAACTCCGAACCTCTCCCCTGCGGCCAGTGAGATGCTCGGAGGTTCCAGAACCTCTGCACAGCAGAGCAGGAGGCCGAGGGCTCGTTCCCGAGTTTGCTCTGACACGGAGCCAGCGACGGCCCCGAGCCTGTGTCCTCTGCTTCCATGAGGAACGTCCGCCCCTCACGCTGCTGGGGAGGCCGGGTTCTTACGTTCGGTGGAGCGCTTTGTGCGTGACGCTCAGAAGTGGCAGCTATGGATTTTGGTAAGACCCAGCGCGTGAACTTTACAATCATGGAAGACTAAAGGAAAAACGTAGACATTTCTAAGCAGACTTTCACCGAGCTCATTTCTTCTTACATTCAGTTTGTACAGCTTCTAAACATAAAACTGTGCTTGGAAAAATCTGTAGTGCTGATGCGTGGTGAGCTTGGGGACAGTCGGGGGGACGCCAGTGACAGTGGCCCCCCCCTTCCTCCGGCCCCCTTTCCTTCCTTCCCTTCCTCCTTCCCTCCCCACTTTCCTCCTTCTCTTTCTTCGGGGTTTTCAGGTTCAAAGAGAACCAGTTTGTGCCTGTCCACTCTGGAATCTGAGGAAATTTAACCTTGACTGTGCCTAATAACCTCTTTGCTAGTAGATGGGGCATTTGGGGAGTCAGTGAGTGAGCGGAAGCAGCATCCAAGGACCAACCTGACCCCACTAAACACAACACAACACAACCTAACTAAACCCAAACCCGACTCAACTAAACCCAGCCCAACTAAACCCAACCCAACTAAACCCAACGCGACCCAACTAAACGCGACCCAACTAAACCCAACCCAACCCAACACAACCCAACTCAACACAACTTAACTAAACCCAACCCAACTAAACCC
>NW_011889447.1:13621-16166 GCF_000151845.1 Pteropus vampyrus | reverse complement strand
TAAACCCAACTCGACCCAACTAAACCCAACTCGACCCAACACAACCCAACTCAACCTAACTAAACCCAAACCCGACTCAACTAAACACAGCCCAACTAAACCCAACCCAACTAAACCCAACGCGACCCAACTAAACCCAACCCAACCCAGCACAACCCAACTCAACACAACCTAACTAAACGCAAACCCGACCCAACTAAACCCAATGTGACCCAACTAAACCCAACCCAACCCAACACAACCCAACTCAACACAACCTAACTAAACCCAAACCTGACCCAACTAAACCCAGCCCAACTAAACCCAATGCGACCCAACTAAACCCAACCCGACCCAACACGACCCAACACAACACAACCTAACTGAACTCAACCCAATTAAATGCAACCCAAACGGACAGACGGAAGCAGGAGAAAATGGCACGTGGCCTCCATGTGAGTTTTCCTCAGTGTCTTGGTGATGTACACGCAAATGACTAGTCACAGCAGAACAAGCAAAACTTTAAACCTAAAATCTGTCTGTTTAAGTTAATCTGCATGTGACTTATTCTCCCAATTCGGTTGAAAACATGTTAGCATGTTTAAGGAATGAATATGTTAACTTTAAGCAAAAAGGGCTTAAAATGTCAGCAATATAAGCAGTTCCCTCTTTTTAAAAAAAATTCTATACTTTTAAAAAGACCATTTCTTCTGCTGTAGGTAGAGTATCTGCTTTCTGTTGTCCTCTGCTCCTCACATTTTTCTTTCATGGAGTCTTTAGATAAATAGGAGGTAGCACTTCATGGGTCTTAAAAATCCTTCACCGTAAATTCTCAGTTTCCCATGCCCAGTAAGGAGGGATTTGGAGTCTGTCACCAGGAGAAGGGAGATTACTAAATGACATTTTCAATTGTTAGAGATTTGTGTGATTTAGGGACATTGAACCTAGCGGGTTCAATTTTAATCTGTTTTATAAGAAAGGAAGTGACACTTTATATCATATGAAAACTACACGTCCCCAGTTGGAACACAAAATGCGAAAGATTTGAGCGGCTTTAGCCTTTCACTCTATCTCCCGGGGTAAAAACAAAAACCCGTCTTTATTTTTTATATCACACAGACTATTTTTTGCCTAATCTTTGCCCTAGATTAATTGTGTCTAAAAATCACTGGCTGTTGTTTTAATGTCGCTATGCCTTGATGACAAAGCGTTTGATTTCTATATGAAACTCAAACCACTCTTTACCTATAACATGTCAAGCATGTGCTCATTTCCAAATAAAATATAGTTTTTTATCAACCAGCTCCATCCGGAGCTGATGACCCAAGCACACGCTGGGGACCCTAGGATGGCAGGGTGCCGTCCTCCAGACTCTTTCGATCACGGAGACTTAGTGCAAATAGACACTGGAAGCTGAGTCATCACATGGGAGAGGTAGGCAGTTTACCAAAAGCAGGTATGTGTAAGTGTCTTCCATGAGCGCAGACATGCAAAGCATTTACGGCCTTCGAGGCACATCAACGATGAAAGCCAAGCAAACGATTTCGAAAGGCGTCGCACCCTCCACCAGCTGGCATCTCATTTTCATTCTCTGCACGTTTTCAGTCTAAGTGTCTGTCCTCTGTGTGGGATTTGCCTTTTCTGGAGTTGAGGCGAAGGCAATGAGGTTGTCTGTCGTCACCGTCTGCAATTTAGAGCTGTTTCTCCAAAAGACCGGAATCAGTTCGTTTTTAAAGAACAAATGATGTTTGAAAGAAGGCAGCAGGCAGAAAATTAAAAATAAAAGAATTGTAAAACGGGAATACAGAAAGTAGCTTGAGAATCATCTTATCGTATTTGGCCGATTAATCCGAATCAAGCTCTAGACCCGTGCTTTTATAAATGTCAAATTTATATACGACTCGAAAGTGGTTCCGTGTGAATCTGTCCGGATAGGTGCCTGGGATTCAGACAAAACACTAGAAGGAATCTGGACACAGACCTTCCGAGTCGCCCGGGATACGGCTGACCGGCATTGGACGGCCACCACCCGGCTTCCCATCGTCCCGTTGAGCCCGGCTCTGGACGCACAGATACGGACGCAGTGGGCACAGATGGCGCCTGAGCGGGCTAATGAGCCCACCGTCGTTTCAGCGGTGCCTTTCTGTTCCAGGATAGTTTGATACGTATCCGTACATCTACACGCTCTTTTCGAAAGTCCGAAAATCCCTTAGCCGGCAGGCAGGACGATGAGAGAGACACCCGTTGACTCGCATTCCCGTGCTCACGTGAAGTATTTTACTGTCACGTGTATAATACCCTCGCATGTCTATAGATCTAACGTCCGCGTGTCCACCTACCCTGTGTCCACACACGCGCTCGTAGCCGTAAGCCAGGCCGTCTGTTCTGAATGAAATCGGCCCACGCACATAGCACGAGACATCGCCTGCCCGTTTGCTGCATCGAGACTCGACTCTGCCCCAGCCCCAGCGTTGCTGAAGAGGGTCTGTACCCCGCACTGTCCACTGCCACCATTTCCACTTCTGAATCTTGGTTCGGTGATCTTAGGGGTGACCGCAAGGCCCGC
>NW_011889447.1:7563-12953 GCF_000151845.1 Pteropus vampyrus | reverse complement strand
GGTGACGCCTGCGGGCCCCACGGCACGGCCCGCTCGCCTGGGGACTGTGTGAAGGCACCAGTGCCTGGCCCAGGCCCCGGGAAGTCATGTCAGACTCTCCGAAGGCACAGACTGTTGGCGTTAAAAAAACAAACACAACGAGGAACAGCCCTCTAAGCAACTCAAAGGCCTCGCTGGCATTAAAATAATACAGCCCTGGACGTCTGATGTCAGCTGTCGCGTGGCAGGGAACGCTTTGAGTCGCAAGCATCTTAACTCTACTGTCGTTAGTTTGGACAGAGCACTTGGGATGGGACAGGGCCTGGCCCCAAGCTTCTGTCCTTTCCTGGGCATACGAGCTGGATGCCGTGGCTGCGTGATTTTCATCTGCTGTCCCTCGAGTGTGGGGTGGGTGTGTGCTCCCTGTGCACAAGGACTGAGAGGCATCTGGTGACTGGAAGGACTGAGAGGCATCTGGTGACAGACCAGTGGCTCTCTGCCCCCGGGCACATAGCTGGGTGACATGTGGCCGGGGTGTGGCCGGCGTGGAAGGCGGGGAATGATTCTGACACGTTCAGGCCTGAACCATAGAAACACTTTCTCCGTTCACTTTCTCAGCCCTGAGGACTTCGCAGGGGGCGGCCCGGGCTGGACCACGCTCAGGTCGGAAGCTGTGGGGAGCGAGGCCCCCTGCGCCGTCCACCGACACCATCCCAGGCCGCCGGGCACAGCAGGGGCGTCTTTACCGTGATGAGCCGCGGGCGGCGGGGGCTTCTCATTCACAGCAGTTCGTCTGCAGGAGCCGCACCGGAAAGCGGGTTCCGCAAGCAGCCTCAGGAAGAGGGGGGCCCAGGCCGGACGTGCGGGTCCCAGCGGGCAGGTCACCGGCCCGGCGTCAGCAGCTCAGCCACACGTGAGCCGCCTGCGCCCACACAGCCCCCACGTGCTCGCTCAGCGTCTGTTTGCTGGAAGCCGCATCCTGAATGGTCTGGAGTCAGTCAGCGGCCCAACCCTGACCCAGCCGGTGGCCAAGCATCCGGCGGGAGAGGACACGAAAAGTCTCGAGTGGGAAGTGACCGGCCGGCAGGCAGGGCCCCCACGCCCCGGCCCCTGCCCCTCCTTCTGTTTCCTTTCAATGATCGCTGTGCGAACCCCCTCGAAGCCAGAATGAAATGAGTAGAACAAAACTAAATGCACGAACCACGTGTAGACGAAGGACGCGCCCTCCGTCCCCACGCCGAGCCAGCGCCGGCATTTCCTTCTCCACAGGCCTTGGCTTCGTCCGTGCTCTCCTGACTCGGACGGCTTCCGACGGGGGTTCGCGGACCCCATCTGCACGTTTCCCGCCATCCTCAGACGTCGCTGTCCTCCCACTGTGAGGCCTGGACGCGCTCACCAGCCGCGGTCTCGCCAGTCTCCTCACTCGTGACATGTGGCATGTCCTTGTCACCGCACGGACATCATCGTCCTCGGCAGGGAGGAGAGGAACGTACCGGGACACGGCCTCTGCCGTCCGCCCGCGCTGCGTCGGGGGCCGCCGGACACCGGCCCTGGTGCCATCGTCCCTCTCGATTCCCGTTCAACCCACGTGGCAGACACTGCGCTCGGAGCCCCTCGTGAGGCCCGGATTCACCAGGAGCTTCGGGCGCGAGGAGCTGACCTCGGCCCCAGTGCCATCATCTTATGGATCTGCAGCCGCGTCGCCCACGACGTCTGTGTAGATTCTAAAGGGTGAGCTCCTCAGAGCACACCACGGCCATTTCATGGCATTCTGTGGGTCTCTCCCTATCTTTCTCGATCCCATCATTTAGGATCGAAGGAAAAGATTACGTTTTTGAGAGCCCTAAGCGCCTCCTGTTACAGAACCTCATATCGTGAGATCGGACTCTCCCTTTCCTGAATATTCGGGTTTCTGCCTTCAAGAAGGCAGGTCCTCACCTTCTCAGTTATTATAGACTCAGAAGTGAGAGTTTCTTTGTCCTTGTCTCGTTTTTGCAGTGAGAAGGAAAAGCGCCAGCTGATGAAGGCCAGTCACCCTTCACAAGAAATGATCGATGGCCGCGTTTCGGGACGATCGTCTCGGGTTTTCTGCCTCGGAAAGACACGTGCGAATGTGTGTAGAGCTGGCAGCCTCGCTGCAGGACCAGCCAGCAGCACGGTGGCAGCCCGTGAATTTACAGTGACAGACTGCGTCAACCAGCACGTGAGGGCGCCTGCCTTCAGTGACGAGCGCATGCTCTCTCTGGACTCAGATGTACATGGAAAGTCGCACGGTGATCTGAAATCGTGACAGCAGGTAAATTAAATGGATTGGATGATTGTCATCATTGGACATTCGTCCGCGTGAGAGGGGCCTGTCTGCATGAAACGCTCCCCACATGGCCCTTTAGGGCCCCTGAAGCATTTCAGTGTGTGTCGGGGACTTATTAGTGCCACAATTATATTTTACTTCTGGTTTTCATTTACAGAATTATAAAAAATGGGTTATAAAGATCAAACTATTTCTTTAGGAATTATTCACAGTTGACGAGAATTTTTCATTCTCAAGTAAATGTTCTAAGATGGGTGTCGACAGGCTCCACGTCCGAGGACGGAGGGTCGGGGTCACTGCGGCCATTTCTCTTCCAGGAAGCTCGACAGCTTACTGGGCCGTGGGGACCCATAGCCGGCCACCAGAGTCCTTGGCCCCGGGGGGCAGCAGGGACCCAGCCGGCCTTCGAAGGCGCGGTTTCTCCCGTGGGATCCCACGCACCGGTTCCCGCCGGGTCTGTCAGCTCGTCGACTCGGGCTGGTGTCCTGGCCGTCAGCCATTATCTCATGGTCAAACCAGGTCTCTCTCCTTCGTCGGCCTGGCCCGTCGGTCACGCCTTGCCCGCAAAGCCTCGGTGGACCGTTACGCCGGGTCCCCGGTTCCCGTGGGATCAGCCCGACACCCGACATGGGCAGCAGCGCAGTGTCTCCCCGTGTCCCCCGCTCCCCGCAGCCAGCCCGCCTCTCTCCGCTCCGAGCTCTACGCGTGAACAGTCCGATTCTCCAGAACCTCCTTTTCCTCCGTTCCGCTGCCGGGGTCCCCCCCGCCCCGAGGCCCGCAGGTTTCGCTTCAGCGCGAGTTCCCCCTTGTCGGCCCCGACGGCTCCTTTCTTTCTTCCCAGATGCATTTCTCATCCGGGCGCAAGCCCGTCGGAGACTCTGCTTTACTGGCTGGGGAACCCCGAGGCGTCCCCGGCGTCCGGGAGTTGCCCATGGGGGCTCGTCTCCGTGCTGGGTGGATCAGACGGTCTGGAACATTCCACAGCAATAGCGTCTGTGTTATCGTTTCTCCTCAGCTGTATGTTCACACATCGACCTGCACACATGGGCCCGAGGGATTCACGGGTTCTCATACGTGTCACCCGCCCGTGGGACGCCGCTCCCGTCTGAACGGGCCCTCTGCGGGGAGAATGCGCTGACGTCTCCAGCCCAGTGTGGCCTCTGCGGGGCGCATCTTCCAGCCGCCCTCACACGGAGCGTCCCCCTGTCCGTCTGCACGGGAACTCCGTCCCCACTGGAATCCATCTTCTTGACCAAAACCTGGACCTTCATGTGTCACCGTTTTCCGCCCTCTGACCTGGTCCTCTGGGGTGAGTCACACTCGTCCTGAGGCTGCACCACATCTGCTGCCACCGGCCAAGTCACGGAGACCCCGAAGCCACCGCCCGGTCCTGCCGCCTCCCTCTGTCGCTTCCCGCCCCTCTGAGCCGTCTGGAATGCGAATCGTCCGCGACAGACACGTCCGCCTTGTTACCGCTCTGAGCGGCCCACAGAACAGAGGGAAACGCGCCTCAGAGGCCGGACCCCGTGACGAGCTGGGATGACACCACGAGTCCTAACAAGGCCGCTTCCTCGTCTACTAGCCGGGGCGATGACACGTCTGTCCTGCCTGCCACGGCCGAGCGCCGAGAGAACACGCGACAGGCTTGTCACGAGCCGCGTGCTAAGTCGTCCTCGTCTTACCTTTCCAAGCCCGATGTGGTTTCCACGTTGCTTCGCTGCTGCTCCGACTGAGCCCTTCGGGTAAGATTTTCGTCCCCTGCGTGTCCTGGCTGGGGCGTCCTTCTGTCCGGATCCTTGTCCCTTCGTCCACACCTGTCAAGACACATCGTTAGGGTCGATCCGCCCTCTGCTCCGGCGTGAGCCACTTCCCGCGGCCTCGGCCACCACACACCCCTCCCCCCGCCCTGTTGACAACGTGTCGCTCGCGTCCTGGACGTCTGTCCCCTCCCACTTTGGCGAGCATGGCGAGCATGGCGGAGGCTCGACAATGGCATCTCGTCCATTTCACCAACTGGCAGAAGCAGCAGGCACCATGGCAGGCGGTCGACACAAATCCCGCTCTGGTTTATTCTGATGTTTGCGGAGGAGCTGATGGGACAATTCACCGTAATAAAAGAAAATTAATAAAAGAAAAATGATTACTTTATCGACGTGAAATTCTACATAGGGGAAAACTTACCAATCTTTGTATGCAAGTGACCCACAAGGACGAATCGGCCTGATAAGAGATGACAAGTCTTAGACGTGCTGGAGTCACTTGGCATAGAGTTCCGTCGACCTGAACCGACGCCAGAGGTGGCCGTGTCATCAGGCCTGCCCCGCCCGGACACTAGGTCACATGTTTAAATGCCAGGATGACAGGGGTCCTGCCGACACTTCAATCGCTGGTTCCCAGGCTCCAGAAGACAGAGTCCCCATCACTCCTTGGAGGATGGGCAGGCCATCAACATGTCCCCATTCTGCACGCATAACGAGTGACGTCACCTCTCAGTCTCTGTGCAGATGCGGCTGCAGCCTGTGCCCGGCCGGGAGGGGCCGCCGCTCGACCCTCACAGACCTGATCGGCCCACCTGAGCCCGGACGGCTGTGTTACATCACCTCGCTGCAGGAGGTCGGCTCGTGGCTCTCGGCGTGGCCAGTTAAGGAGAGGATGCCGTGGTGCAGTGCATGCCGGTGCCCCGGCTACCGCAGAACTGTGACGAGTGGTGACAGCTAACGGGTCCTGTGATCGCTCTGCAAGTAGCCGTTTGCCCGCTCGCCAGGCACAGGTGGCGGGTGCCCTGGGCGGGCACACACGGCCCCCGCAGCCATCTGCACGCTGCCCGTCTGCGCTCTGCCCGTCTGCGCTCTGCCCGTCTGCGCTCTGCCCGTCTGCCTTCTGGGCGAACTGTGTCTCTGGTGTTTCAGAAGCTCCTGCAAGGGTGGCCTCGGAACCACGCTCGGTGACAGCACCAGGCCCCAGGGCTGGGACAGAGCCTGTGCTCTGCCCGGGGTCCTCCTGGGAGGGGACTCCGTGAGGGTCCCCTGCGTTCCCTTGGGCTTGGCGGGCAGCGCGGCCGGACTTAGGCCAGGGACGAGGCAGGAAGCAGCTGGAGAGA
>NW_011889447.1:0-6863 GCF_000151845.1 Pteropus vampyrus | reverse complement strand
CGTGTCTGCCTTCATCACCGCCAGGCCCCCCACGCCACGCGGCTTGTAAGGCGGGTTGCTGTGGGGACAGCCGCTGGCCACGACACGGACGACGCCTGAGCCGGTGGTGAGTGCGGGACTCCAGACACAGGGTCCCGCGGGGAGCGACTGCGTTGACGTGACAGTTACAAGAGGCGAACCCACCGGAGGCGGCGCCATGGCCGCCGGGGCCAGGCCGGGCGCCGAGGGCCGGAATGGGGGGGCACGCGACGGGGCACTGCACGGTTACGGTGACAGCGCACGCATCAGTAACTACAGCAAAAACGCCGAATCGTCTCCCTTTACACCCTAAGTCTTAGGGAACGTGAGAGCCCAGTAAGGCTGTTATCAAAATACGAGCAGAAAAAAGACTCAACTGAGAGGAAAGCGACAGGAACTTGGGCCCGTGCGCGTCACTGCGTGACACTGAGATGCGCTGCGGCCGACGGTGAGAGAGGGTATAGCCGTTTCATTCATTCGTGCATTCATGCATTCATTTATTTATCAGGTGAGGCAAGCCTTGGTTGACCTCCCAGATTGCAAGGACCTTGTCAGTTTACGATCCCTTATTTTTTATTATTTATTAATTTTTTAATGCCTACAGCACCTGGTCTTCCCAGGCGGTCTCCCATCCAAGTGCTAACCAGGCCCGACCCTGCTTAGCTTCCGCGATCAGACGGGATCGGGCGTGTTCAGGGTGGTGTGGCTGTAGCTAAGCCTTTTTTTAAATCCTAGAATTTATACAGAAAAGTCATTTTTAGATGACTTTTACTCAGTGTGTACTCCTGACGGAACGGACCGCTTAGAACAGTATTACTGGATATGACTATGAACGCAGTCTCGTTCGATGCCAGCGTTTACACATTCTGGTCATAAAACAGCTTCGATGTACACTCAGAGGCGTGTGTGTGCTCAGGTTCAGGATTTCTCACTTTGCGCCCAACGTGAGAAGGTTTGTCATCGGGGGATGTTGATCTTCATCGAGTGTCTGCTGCTTCTATTCATGTGCTCATGTACCTGTTTTTCTTCAATCTGTTAACATGGTGAGTCCCATTAATTGATTTCCTAACAGTAAACTCTCCTTGCGTTAAAATGAAAGATTAACGCCTCATGCACAACGTGGTGTATGTGTCTGCCTTGCCTCGCAAGCTGCTGGCGGGTGTCTGTGTGTGTGCAGGGGCCAGGTCCCCCCGAAGCCGGGGTACACGAGGCCACTGTCACTAAGGCCGAATGAGAGGAAACTCTTTCTTGGAGTTTTGGGGCCTTAGAAGTAACGTTAGCAGCAGCCCCGTGCGGGCTCGTGGTTAAGAATTATAAAGGCGAAGGCTGATACCTTTACATTTCCCTCTTTGAAAGATTTTTTCACGCTCACCGACCGAGGGTGTCACCCTGCTCCTTCCTCTGGCTTATTTCAAATATTTAGGTCCCGTGGCTCTTCCCCTGGGCAGAGGTTCCAGGGCAAAAGCTGGCTCCATTACGGGCCCCCGCTTAGGCATCATTTGGGTTTCAAAAGAAGCGCCCTCGCTTTCGCGTGAGCCCGGCTGTTCCATAGAGCGTTTGCCCGATGTCCTGCTCTTGCTTCCTTGGAACCCGCCCCCTCCCTACGTGTCCTGATCCAGCAGGTCCAGGGAGACCTGTTGACACCCCTGGGCCTCAGTGAACCTGGCACCTTTACTCGTCTTGCTTCGGAAAGGCGCAGAATAGGATATTGGGATGGGGGTGTCATGGCCCCTGACCGCTGCCTTCTACAAGGTGTTCTGATGACATGGCGCGTTGAGGTCACAGAAAGCTGGGGCGGGGGGTGGATGGGGACCACGGTCCTCTTCTGATCGACAGTGACAAGCCATGCTGTGAACGACACTATGTTGCTTACTGTTTCCTTAAATCCAATTAATATCTGAAGAAGATAGTATTCTCCAGAATAACCTGTTTCATTTCTCAAGTGAAGGAACACAGTGCCAGAGAGGCTGCTTGATGACAAGGCAGTCAGCGTTGGAATTAGAGGGAGAGAAAGGTCACGCTCCAAGGTCGTCTCTCTCCTGCCATATGTCCCAGGGGGATGGGGAGGCCGGTCAGGGAAGACGGTGAAGAGTTGTTTGTGCGTCTGTGATTAGTCAGGGGACCCAGCGTGTCACAGCGTGAGAGGGACTTCCCACAATGTCGGAACATCCCGGGGGATTTCCCACAATGTCGGAACATCCTGGGGGATTTCTCACAATGTCGGAACATCCCGGGGGATTTCCCACAATGTCGGAACGGCCGGGGGATGGGAGACAAGATGAAACTGGGAATGGTGACTCGAAAGATCCGCCTTCACCGGAGGCAGGAGGGGACCGGACCGTCACCCATCACTCGTGACGCGGGGAGAGAGGGCAGGACCGGCCTTGCCTAACGGCTTCTTCAAGGTGGGATTAGTGTCGGAAGACATTTAAATTCGTACAACACAAAACGGCTTCCTTCCTTTCATTCCTTCAAAGCCTCTGCTTATGAGCATTAAGGAATTGATTATCTTAAGCCAACAAAGACAGAAAACTTAACGTAAAGAAGGAGACCCATTCCACTGAGTCACAGCTTCCCCTGATGATCTCAGCTGCTTCGCCGTCACACCTTTGCACTGCTCCAACCACCCCGTATTCCTTACACATTATGTAAACACTCTCACTACGAGAGACCTGCCATTCAGTCGGTTCTGTGTCACAGGGGTCTTCACAGACGGACTCTCCAGGGGCGTGCTAGAAGGGCTGTGGCAGACGACAGGGTCTGCACTCGGCCATCTCGGCCCCTCCTAGCAGGCCCCCCTGAGCCCAAAGCCACCCAGACACTGGGGGAGAGTGTGGACCAGACGCCCTTGCCCTTGAGCATACCCAGGGGAGGCCCCCGCCCACCACGCAGCTGACCCTCTGGGAGCGGTTTTCTGCTCCAGCCCCATCTCCGTCTGCCACTCCAACCGGCCTGCGGGCCCCACTGTCGTCTCTGGACTGAGGGTCCCAGGACCTGACTCTCTCCCAGCGCCGGTCAGCTCCGGACCCCTGTGTGGACCTCGGCCTCAGCCCCCAACACCCTCAGAGTCCGGGTCACGTGTATCTGACTGGTGAGGCTCACGGTATCGGAGACAGGCGTGTCGCAGGGCAAGAGTCACGGTGGGTGGCAAACACGGCTGCTTGCAGACTAGGGACGAGAAACGCAGTTTCCATCCTTTACCAGGTCCCCTCGATCGTCACATTCTTGTCCCCAGTCCTGCTGCCTGTGCCCGTGCTCGCGCTTCTCAGAGTGAGTGGCTTCTCTGCCACCCCAGCGCCGGCACCCAGCACCACGGGCAAAGCCTCGTTGACCATTCGCAGGTTTTTGTCACCTATAATTGGCTGTTCCCTCCCCTCTTCCACCCCCTGACCAGGGAAATCCATGGTTAAAACAATCGGTGGTCTGTCATCAGAAAGTGAGACTTGTCCTGGCTGGACTGATGCCACGGGTGGCAGGTGCCAGCAGGACAGGAAGGGGCCACCCGGACCGTGCCAGAGCCTGGCCCCCAGAATTCTCCACTTTCCCCCCTAGGTTCCTGTCTCGTTGGCAAACCTTGGAGGGTAAAGATACCCACAGAGAGACGAACGCTAACGAGGCACATGGGTTTCTCAGAGACAGAATCTACGTTCACATTACAAAGAAGAGATACGATCCAGACGGCACCATAGCACGTCATGGCTTTCCCAGCGCACAGTGCCTGCGACATTTAAAATAACAACGCAAGGGATTTCAGTGCCCCAATTCCGATCTATTTCAAAGCTACAGAAAGTCATAACCGTCGAGATTAAAAATACTATTTGCCGTAGTGATTTGTCTGTTCTAACAAAATAAAACGTGACAAACACACCGCAAGCCCGAGCTGATGAGGCAGTGAGCGCGTTCCTCCCGCCTGTGTCTGCGCTTACTGCACACGGCCGCGAAAAATGTCCCCTTTCCTCCCACTGCCGCTCAGCCCGAGCCCGGGGCCCCGCTGAGCCCCTCCAAATGGCAGGGACGTCTGTTTTTTCCGGTTACGTACATGAAGAACCCAGGGATGGCAGGAGTGCGCGCCCACGGATTTTAGAACCCAGTGTCGGTCAGGCGTGTCACCAACCTTCTCACGTTTGGTCACCAAGAGGTGAGTGGCACCCACCCGGGCCACCTCGCGGGCATCTGAAACTCGCCTGCGGCCCCCCGAGCAGGCAGGGACACTCGGGGTCTCGTCCCGAGCCAAGTCGTCGCACAGGCCGTGCCGTGGGTCCCGGTGGTTCCGTTAGGTGGCGGTGACCTCATGGCGGAGTGTGCGTCGCCATCGTACCTCACACAAGGTGCACGACTGAATCTGGTGACAAAGAGACGTCGAACCTTTCAATAAACGTAGATTCTTAAGATGGCCTCCACGAAAATAAGATAAATTCCTTACACATAATTTGCTGGAAAGTATGACTGGACCAAACGAAATATGTATAATCATTGATTTATTTAATAGAGTTCTGATAATGTTGGGTAGGCATTTAATTTTAACAGAAAACCACGAATGAGTATTATTTGGTGTCTTCTGAGATTCTGAGTCTGGGGCAGGAAACCGGTCATTACATTTATTTTCGCTGTGGCAGGGCCGTCTGCAACTCATTTCTGTGCTGTCCCCTTGATGAGACCGAGTAACGACGGGCTGTTTGGGTCGTAATGTTTCGATGGGGGTCCTGGGTACGTGGGGGATGCTGGATTGTCCCCCCGAAAACATAACGAAGAGCCGCGTCGCGAACTTTCTGTTTTTCCGCAGGCGGCTGCACCGCAACGGCAGTGTGACTAACGAAACGTGGCATCGACTTTCTCACGTCGGAGCACGGAGGGGAAGCCACGAAGCGTTGCTGTCAACTGGGCCGAGCCATGCAGCATGTTATCTGAACAAGCTGAGTGGCACCGCGATTGGCAGAAGCCCTGGGACTCACGGGCCCAGGCTTTTGTGCCTAACCCATTTTTCATAAGACTAAATGCACAGCTTTGCAGACAGAAAACAAAACAAAAAACGGTCTAATGGCCTCATTATGGGCAGCTCCGAGCGTAAACCAAGCAGTGAGCGGAGGAGGCAGAGTGGGGAGCCAGCGGCACGTGCCAGCCCCTCGTCCGGGGCGCCTCGCTCCGGCCCCACAGGGCAGCCTGCGTGTCGATGTTGTCATTCCCATTTTCCCGATGAAAAAACTGAGGATTGGAACGTGTGAATGGCTTTGGTAGGCGGTGATTTGTTGGTGGCACGGTGGCAGACTCGTGTGGCATGGTGGCAGACTTGTGCAGCTGGTTCCAGGAGAGGCAGAGCCTGGAAGTGGGGTCGACCCTAACAAGCCCCAAACGCACTATTCAGAGTCGTATGTCATGGGACCACATTACATGCAATGTCATCATACGCTGTCCAGTCATGGTAGCGTGAAGCCTGGTGAGTCGCTCTGAAGTCTCGCCAGCTTCCGAAAGCAGGACGTGAGCGCAGTGCAGGACGCACCGCAGCTCCCAGTCCCCAGGCCCCGCAGGGCCCGCTCCGTGTTCGGTCAGCAGCTTCCTCGCTTCACTGAGATGAAAGGGAGCGGCGTGAAGTGACACCATGTTTCGTCACTTGTGCTTGCTGTCTACATCTTGTCCTCTGCTCAGCCTGGAGGCTGATGGGAGGGAGGTCTTTCCACACCCCGTCCAATGCATTAACACTGAGGGGCTGGGGACAGTAAGTACTTCAAATAACGATCTAATATTTACTTCTTTGCATCTATGCCATGTTAGGTTTGGCTAATTCTCTGCAAAGTTACTTCAAAATAAGTATATGAAAATAATATGTAAGATCTATTAAAATACATAACTTTTGGCAGTAAATAAAAGGTTGAAAATTTAAATCTTATATCTTTACCAAATATCATACATATTGGGATTTAGTCTTTTACCACAGGAGAGAATTTTATGCACATTAGGAATATTTTTAAAGGTTCAGTAGCATTTTGAATTTTCGAAATGTAAAATTTAGTATTCCAAACCACAGTTTTATTTTTTTTCATCGAATCAGCTAAATAGAGAACATATTGCTATTGCTAGTTTGTCCAACTGAGTGTTTAGACTCGGTAATTGAATTCTTCTCAATAAGTGTAGCTGTGCCTGTACTATATTTATATTGATCGAGACATTTAAATAATGCGGGCTTTGTTTGCGGATATCCTGCAATATGCCATCGACTTTTATTTTTAGCATGATTCCTCCAGAAGTCTTAGTTTTAGTTGTTTTAGTATATTGTTTTAAGTCTACACCTGGGACTCGGTAATTATGAGCACACTTTAATCACCCCTTCGGAGGTGTGTTCCATTCTTCAGATGAACGAAGAAGCCTTAACGATTCAACGTCACATCCCTGAGCGTCCGGGTTTGTAAAAGCCGAAGGAGACTCGTCGCCTCGGCTGTGGCGGAGCTGTCCCTGCAGAACGCACGTCCTGTGCCCCAGGCGACTCAGCTGGGAACCGGCATTTTAAGGGCGCGTGCCAGGCAGAGGACGACCGTGGCCACGGGGCTGCAGCCACTAGACAGTGCACGACGTGGCGCCCGGAGTCCTTGCTGGCTCCACGCGGAACTCACGCGCGCTTTTAATTTTTAAAAGCTTCGGTTAGGCAGACGCGGGGCCTGCGGTGGATGGGCGAGCGCCGCCAGCCAGGTTTCGTGCCGCTTCTCTGCCACCGGGGCCAGCGCTGGCACTGACGTTCACGCGGAGTTCCAACGGCCATCGCCCCTTTCTCCCGAGGGGCTGACGTGGGGTGCGCCTCATCACGGGCACCCCTGCAGCTGCTGGGCTGACGGCAGGAGCTGAAGCCGGCTTAG
>NW_011889446.1:123026-131868 GCF_000151845.1 Pteropus vampyrus | reverse complement strand
TCAGCGAGGTAGAGATCTAAGCACGCACACTAAGGGGGGAGTGTGCGCGCCCACATCCCGCCACTGGAAAGCAGGCCTTTCCCCCACAGACGTGGAGCATGTCCATGGATGGATGGTGCCTGTGACCTCAAAAACGCGCCCTCCCCCAGACTTTGGAGCATGGGCACCCCATCTCGGGGGTCCGGCCGCGGCTGTGTGGGTCCCAGGCTGTCGACAGTGCTGCCCAAGTGAGGAGCACCCGAGGCCCTTGCCCACGCGGGCACCACTGTGGTGACACCCCCAGACACTCCGCCTGCCCCGGGGCCACAGCGAGCTTGTGGGCTCACAGTATGGGCCGGGGACGGAGGCTTCATCAGGCTGTGAAGCTGTGGCGTCTAGGGTTTCATGGGTTCGCTCCTTATTGGTGAATTTAAAGCACACGCATGGGAACGGGGGTGGGGGGTAAGAAGGGAGAATCGAGGCTCATTCAGTTGTCGGGGTCGCCCACGGCTTTACAAAGAGGAACCTTCCTGGGCCGGGGGCACCCCAGTTCGCTATCCAGTGGTTTCGCTGGAAGAGGGTCGTACAGTTGGTGCCGTGTCCATTCGAGATGGTGTCTCAGAAACGGACGTCACCGCAACCTCGGTGGCACCAGCCGCCCGCTCTACACAGCGCGACGAAGCCACGTGTTGGCACTGGAAAGTAACCTCGCGAACTCTGCACCCCTGGGGCACAGGAAGTGAACAGCCAGGGCCACGCAGGAGGGGCCGGAGGGGGACACGGCAGGGCAGGGACGCGGCGAGGCCGCCGGGACGTGGGTGGGGACGCGGTGCTGGGCCATGGGCGCTCTCGGCCGTCACAGCGTCCCCTCCTGTGCCTTCCGCAGCACCTGCTACTCGCCGCACAGAGCCTACGCCCAGAGCAAGCTGGCCCTCGTCCTGTTCACCTACCACCTGCAGGGGCTGCTGGCCGCCCGGGGCCACCACGTGACGGCCAACGTGGCGGACCCCGGCGTGGTCAACACGGACCTGTACAGACACGTCTTTTGGGGCACCGGGCTGCTCCGGAAGTTGATGATGAGCTGGTGTTTTTTCAAGGTAAGCGTCCAGTTGCGCGTGTGTCCCTTGCGGGCCAGCTCGAGGCCACCCGTACGGTGTTTTCCGTGCGGCGTAGGACGCCGTAAAGGGACGGGCTCGTCACGTCCGCTCTCGGAAGCGTGTGCTCTGCAGCGTCCCGGGCGGCTGAGGCGCGTGCACGCTGTCCTCGCTTTCCGAGAAGGGACTTCAGCGTCCTGCTTCTGGTGTCCTCGAAGGGCGTTTGAAGGGCACCGTGTGGCCGCCGGGCCCCCCCCCGCCTGGCCAAGGTGTGGGTGCCTCCTGTCCCGGGGCACCCCCTTCCGGGACCGGCGGCCCGCACGGCCGCATCCGTGAGGCCCCTTTGCGTGCAGCGGCCTCGCCCTCGCCGTCACAGCCTCTCGGTGGCCTGACGCGGGGAGCCCGTGGCATGTTCCTGTCCCCTAAAGCGACCATCCTCGTGTCCCAGTGAGACACGCACATCACAACGTGTGTTACCCAGGACGGCTGCCTCCTGGCTCGGTCCTCGGAGCCCCACAAAATGCCCGCGGTGGCCCAGAGGCGGAGACGTGAATGCAGGCGCTGAGTAGGGGCCACCGAGGAGACAGCACAGGAGGGTCGCAGCCCGGGGCTGGAAGGAACTGAGTCTCTCCAGACGGAGGGGACTCACTGTGCAGCCCAGACAAAGCCGGGGCATTGTGGCCACCGGCCCTGAACGCTGACCGCGGCTATGGCTGGCAGCTTCTGACACAAGCCCGTTCCCAGTGCCCGTGTCTGACGGGCTGGAAGAGGGGGCGCTCAACACACAGGGACGGGCTCGGCTGCCTCCGAAATGCGAAGCTGGTGCCCGTGCCGCAGGCAGCCAGCCCGGCGTCCGGGAGGAGACAGGGCTGGAGTCCGGTCACGTGGCCAGCAGTGACGTCAGCCACGCCTCTGTCACGAAGCCACAGCGACGCTTCGGTGGGTGACAGCACAGCAGCTCCCGACAGTGCGCCCCATGGCGGCACGTGACGGGGGTTTCTGCTGCTGCCCGGACGTCGCTCCGTAGCCACGACCGCCCCGTGTGCCCCCCGTGGTGAGCATCGGGCCTTGCGCCCCACCCGGCACACTCGGGGCCCGACTCCCACGGGCCTGGCGTCTGCCCGAACCGCCGTTTCCCGCCCTCTGGGACCTTGGCTCCCCGCCCCTGAGCGTGTCACTTCGGCCCACACGTGCCTCAGGCCCCCGAGAAACCCGCCTTGCTGCGTCCGCGCCGAGAGCCGTCGTGGGGACGCCCCGTGTCGCCTCCCTGCCGAGTGCGTTTGTGACGCTCGGAGGCTTCAGCCAGCTCGTGAGGCCTCCGGTTTCGGAAAGAGTCGCCGCCCGCACAGCGGGTTTTATATGCGTCCGCCTGTCAGAACGGGGGGCCCCCATCGGGGAGCGGCCACCCCCAGCGGGGGTGGGGGTCTTCCCGTCGGCACGTGACGAAAAGCGACCCAGCCACACGGAGCAGTGGCCGGGCGACCCTGCACGTCGTGGCTTCGTGTCGAGTCCCCGGGCTGGGCCCGCGTCGTACCCACCCGCTCACTGTCCCAGCCTCGAAGCCGTGCTCCGCTCCGCTCTGCAGGCCGACGTGTCCTGCTCACCTCTTCCTGTCCCCACAGACCCCGGACGAAGGAGCCTGGACGTCCGTCTACGCGGCTGTCGCTCCGGAGCTGGAAGGCGTCGGCGGCCGCTATCTGTACAACGAGAGGGAGACCGAGTCGCTGGCGCTGACCTATGACCCGGAGCTGCAGCGCCAGCTGTGGGCCAGGAGCTGCCTGATGGCCGGCGTCCCCGACGTGACGCCGGACGCACGCGGGGCACAGCCGGCACGTCACGAGGATGAGGCCCTCGGCCCGGCCCCCGCCGGTCTGTGAGGCGTCGTGCGTCTGTCCGGGCCACGCCCACCAGCCCTCAGGGCTCTGTCCCCGTGGGTGGCCGGAGCTGCTGGGATCTCAGGGAGCAAAGGGCACGCTGAGTGACACCCCGGGCAGGTGGCCCCCAGCCGTTGCCTTCTGATATCAAACTGTCAAATTGTCACAGGTGCCATTAAACCCTGCCACCCAAGCGTGTGGTGTCGTTGCTTAGAGCAGAGCAGACGGGCAGGCTCGGGGTCTGCAGCGCCGTGACGTCAGCCCCGAGGGGCCCTGTGTCCTTCGTCCTCCCCGCTCCTTCTTCTGGAGACCGGGTTTCAGCGTGCGGGTCCCAGAACGGGACAGCCGCGAGCCCGCTCCGCCCATTCGTCGAGGGCCGTAGGACTGGCCGCCTTCTGGGCCAGCATCTGCACGGTGGCTGTTTCCAGCTGGCGCCAGGCCTGACGGCTGCGTCATAGCCCTGGGCCCACGAGCCGTGCAGACAGGTGACCAGGCCTGTCGGGGGTTCTGAAGGATGGGGACAGGACAGGGGTCTGGTGCCTAGTCACCATGGGGCTCTGTGGGACAGCACAGGGGCCTGGACACTTGTCACCATGGACGTTTGATTGCAGAATGCTACAAGGTCACGTGACCATGGAGACAGACCCGGGTGGGCTGGGGCCACCAGCCCAGGGACGCCTGGGGCCCCCAGATGCTGGGAGAGGCAGGGAGGACCGTTCCCTGGGGCCTCCGGAGGGAGCGAGGTCCTGGGACACCTGATGTCACCCTGCTGGTCCCCAGGGCGGCGGAGGCTGCATGGCTGTCGTAAGCCGCCAACAGCTGATAATGTGTCACAGGATGGTCGCAGGGGTGTGGATGCCGCAGGCCTTTCCCCTTCACTGACCCAGCAGCAGGCGAGGAGGGCGCGGCCCTGTGTGAGGGACGCTGGGCCCCACGTTCCACCCCGGGGAGGCGAGCCTGGCAAAGGCAGTCGAGGGGAGCCTGCGTGCGCCCTGTAGGTCTGCACCCCGGACTAAGGCTCTGCCGCCCTCTGGCCGGCTCCCTGCCCGTTCTCCTAGCCAACAGAACCCGCCACAGGCCCGAAGCGTGCGTGGTCGTCCCCACCGGCAGCCCGTCCATGGGGGATCCCGGCGGGCGGGGCCGGCGGCTTCGTCAGTTGCTGCCCCGCCGGATGGACCTGCTCGTCAGCCACCTTTAGGGACGGACGGCTACGTGGCGGCCACTTCGTACCACGTAGCACAAAGCCAGCCGGCCGCCCGCGAGGTGTCCCATGAGTGGAGTCGCGTCCGGTCCCTGCCCGACGTCATCATGTGCTCGGCTGGCCACCCGAGGCAGCCCAGGCCACGCGCCGACAACACAATCCTGACCTCTACAAAGCCCCAACCTCGCCGCGTCCACTGGTCGACCAAGAGCCCGGATGGCCGAGCCCCTGCAGGCAAGTGCCCGCTGCCGCTGTCATCGTCACAAAGCTCGTGTCCGCCCATGAACTCGAGGCGCGGCTGGAGGGGGAGCCCAGCCACGTCGACGTCCTCCGCCCCTCAGAGGCCGAGCTCGCTGGCCCCCGGCGGAGGCCGAGGGCCCCAGGCTGGGGAGACGGGCTGCGAGCCCACGGTCACAGGGCGCTGGGCGCCTGCTGCTGTCCCATGCGGCCAGACAGCCCTCGTGCCACTTGCTCCCTGCGGAAGTGACAGCTGCGTTCCCAGGAGTGAGCACGGACACCCTCGGCTCCTCGCCGGAAGATTCCGGGAGCGCGGAGACACCTCCCGGCATCTGCAGGAGCCACGGGGGTCGTGGGGTGAGTAACGCCGAAGCCGGGTCGGACGCTGTCCCCACCGTGAGGGACATAGGACGGCATCTGAGCAGCAGGGAGGACGGGTCCCCATCCCCGGGCGGGCGTGATCCTGGAGGGTGCCCCTCGAGGGGCATGGCCTCTGGGGACAGCGCACCATGTCCCCTCCGCGTGGCGTCCGTCAGTGTCGTGGCCGCCAATGGGCGGGGCCGCCGCATTCATTCATTCATTCACTCGCTCCCTCATTCACTCATTCACTCATCCCTCAAGCTCGTGTTACGCGTTGCTGTGCGGCTGGCTCCGGGGTCACATGTGTCACAGTGCAGAGGACACACGTCCGGGCAGGGCTGTCGCGCTGGGGACACGTGAGCAGCCGTGTCTCGTGTCCCGTAAGCACAGACACTCATCACAAGGACAGCTCCTGCCGTGTGGGGCCCGGTGTTCCTGACACCGGCTTCGGTACCGCACACAGCAGCATGACGACCGTCGCTCGGACACTGAGGACCGGTTTTATTTTAAGGGAGTGACGTGCACGTCGCTTCTCGCTTTGAGGAGGTAAAGCGGACCTCACGGTCAGGTGTGTTTACGGTGGTGCCACGTGGCGCCTCGATGCCCGGCTGCACGCTGAAGGGCCCGTGGCCAGCACCTGACGAGGGACAGCGTGTCGCCCGCGCTGCCCAGGGGCCGTCTTTATAGTCGTGAGACCTGGATGAGACGGGGGTTGAAAAGCGTTTCACTGACGGAAAGCACGCGTCCCCAGGGCGCCCGGCGGCCGTGCGGGCTGCGGTCCCGAGCACATGTGTGTGACGACCCGGCCTCCGTCCGTGTGGCCACTGCATGGCCTTCGGTGCTGCTTGTGGTCTGTGGGGTGCGTGGAAAGATCGGGGGGCGCCAGGTGAGGGTCCCCCCGTCACACGTACCAGGGGCACACAGCATGGGCGTGTCACGAAGCACAGGTCAGCGCCGCCCCGCGCAAGCTGTCCCCACACCACACGCGGCTGCTCCACGTCCCCCAGGCGTCCAGGCAGCTGACAAATCTCTGTGACCGATCCACACCTAGGACTCCGCTGTGACACGTGACCGTGTTACCGCATTGTCCCTGTGCCCGGTCATCACCTCCTGGGGACGCAGGAGGTGGCACGTGGCGTTGGCGTCGCTGGCTCCGCCTGGCACCTGACAGGCCCCTTGAGCGGCCGGCGGCTTCGGGTACAGCCAGCGCGTCGGGCGGGCATCTGACAGTCTCACCCGCTCAGGGCGGCCCCGAGCGGCGCCGGATCAGACGCGGGACGCGCCTTGACACGAGTCACGTCCTGTGCACACGACGCGGCTGTCACGACGTGTGTGTGCAGGACGGGGCGCCTGTGAGGCCTTCGCCCTCGCGAGCGGAGGGGGCTTTACAACGTGTCGACGTACGCGCAGACGGCGGAGTATTACGCGGCCAGGAAAAGGGGTGGGAGTCCCCTCAATGCTCCGTCGTGGAGGACGCCGTCACGACACGTCGCCCTGTGCACGGCCCCGAGTCCGGGAAACATGCACACACTCATACGTGCACACACACGCACACAGGCACCATCACACTCACACTCACTGACACACACTCGCGCACGCACACTCACACACACATACACACACGTACTCACGCATGTGCACTCACATACACATGCTCACCTGCGTGCACACAGTCACACTCACCGACACACTCTCACATGTACACTCACACATGCCTGTACACACGCACGCTCACTGACACACTCGCGCACACATACACGCAGGCACACTCACACACACATGCTCACATGTGTGCACACACTGACACTGACACACTCACTGACACACGTACACACACACACAAGCACACACAGATACACACATGCACACGGACGCTCACACACCTGCACACTCACACAAATGCTCACATGTGTGCACACACTGACACTGACACACTCACTGACACATTCACACATGCACGCACACACAAGCACACGCACACTCACACACAAGCCACACAGATACACACACTCACTGACACACACTCACTGACACACTTGTACATGCACGCTCACACACATATATACACACGCATTCACGTATACACACACATACACATGCTCACCTGCGTGCACACACTCACGCTCACCGACACACTCACATGTACACTCACACATGCCTGTACACACACACGCTCACTGATACACACTCGCACACGCACACTCACACGCAGGCACACTCACACTCACACACATGCACACTCACACACATGCTCACATGTGTGCACACACTGACACACATGCACACATACATGTGCACACACACACAGATGCACACGCACTCAAACATACACACACACACTCAAACATACTCTCTCAAACACTCACGCATGCACACACCCCAGATGCTCGTGTGCCAGGTGCGGAGCTGGCCGAGCCGGCCCGTGTGCGCACACGGTGTCCACCTTCGCTCAGTCCCGCCTCCTGCCCAGGGCACGTGGGGCCGGCCCGGCCTCGGCACGCGGCTTCTCTGAGCCGTGAGCGCCCTCGGGGGAGGGGGCCGGGTTTGCTCTGAGAGACGCTGGGTGGGGACGGCCGCGCTGGCTCCCTGCGGGTACCGACCGTGCCGGCCGCAGAGGGCACCCTGATTTTCCAGGAACGAGGATTACGGCCACTGCCCCCTTCGCGTCCCCGGCTAAGCCGAGCGCTTGCCGTCCACCCCGGCCTGGCCTCCACCTAATTTGGGCTTTGGGATCAATCTGATCAAAAGAAACACAGGTATTAGTTGCGGCTTAGAGAAAGGTTGGGGGTGGGGGGTGTGTGGCTGCACCGTGGAGCAGCGATTCGAAGCTAAACGATGTCCCGCATCATCACGTCACGGTCCCCTCTGAGCCAGCAGCACACGATCCGTCCCTGTGCCCGCAGTCCGAGGAGACAGGCGGAGGGGCCCCTCGGTGGGCCGCCTACTAGGCCCCCGGACCCCACGTCCACACACCACGTTTCCAGATGTGACGCTTCCAACGGGGCCGTGGGCGTTGGCACCAAGCGGGCACGTCTCCCCGCCCAGCGCGGAGCCCTGTGGCTTCCCCTCGCACCGTGCGCCCGCACACACGCTCAGCTCCCCGGGAGGCACGCGGCACCCCGACAGGCTCCCGCCTGCCTTCCCAGGACGCGGGTTTGCACCCTGACCTATGGCGGAAACGAGGCAGGAGGTTCTGACGCTGCCTCCCAGCCGACATCCAGCTTCACCTCAAAGCCCCTCCGCCCCGTGTGGGGGGGAAGGGACACGGGGTGCGGGCACTGGATGCAGACGCCCCAGTTGCCCCCCACACGGGAACGCGGAGGTCCGCTCTGCTCCCCTCACCTCCCTCATGGCTTTGAAATTCTTTCCGCGCAAGTTTTCATAAGTGCCGAAGCCAGGGCGCTACGCCCAGCGGTTTCTTGGCGTTGACGACACGGGACAAGCGTGGCGTAGGTGACAGTGAACCGTCCCCGCGGAGGGTTCACTGGATACTTCGCGGCCCTCGATAGAAGCACAGGATCTGCTTTCAGGACGTGCCTTGGGTATTTGAGGGGAAAAAACGGCTCATGGTGACACTGTAGCCCCAAAATGACCGCTGGCCAAAGTGTCCCCAGGCGTCTCGGGGCAGAGGAAAGGACAGTGCTCTGCTTGGACGAGGTCCAGTGGGCACCGATGCGCCCCGTGGAGCGTGGGCCGACCCTGCGCATGACACATCACCAGCGCCAGCTCCCCGCGGCGGACACGAGCCGGAGGCCACATGCGACAGCCGCTGCTTCACACGTCTGTGTCAAGAATATCTGAAAAATGTACAATCCACAGGCAATGATACGATTGGCTACCCCAGCTCCCCGCCCCGGGCAGCACGGATATCTGCCGTAGGCTCCTTCTCCGAAGGGGGACGTCCTGGGCTCGGCCCAGTGTTGATCACCGTCCCTCATCCTACCCACCAGGTGCCAGGAGCAGCCCTTCAACCGCGACGGCCAAAAATGTCCCAGACATCGTCAGGCGTCCCCTGGAAAGTTACATTCCCTCGGGACAAATTACCCCATAGATGATTGATTAGATAGCTAGACGAGAGATAGATAGATACATAGATA
>NW_011889446.1:113302-121428 GCF_000151845.1 Pteropus vampyrus | reverse complement strand
GGCAGTGTCCTTATCACAGACAGAGCAGGAGACACAGAGAAGCCACATGGAGATGCAGGCACAGACGGGAGGGACCCGGCCACCAGCCCAGAGACTCCTGGGGCCCCCAGAAGCCGGGAGAGGCAGGAAGGACCCTCCCCTGGGGCCTCCGGAGGGAGCGAGGCCTGGCGACACCTGGATGTCCCCCTGCTGGTCCCCACCATCACCATAGTCACAACCACCATCAGCACCAGCGTCGCCACCACCAGCATCACCAGGATGTGGACCAGTCGGTGGGGACTTCTGAGCTGCCGGTCACTCGCTCAGAGGCACAGGACCCCCCCGAGGCGGAAGGTCTGGGAAAAGCGATTTTATCCCGTTCCAGATTCAGCAGCCGTTCACCATGGGAACAGACACGTGCGCCGAGATGTGACGCCGTCAACAGAAACATTCACTGTGCCTGAAAACTGACTTCGCCGGGAAGGCAGATGAACCGGTGTCTTCGTCCCGGACGCCACTGTCCAGGGCATGAAAAGCGAGTCAAGGACAGAGCGTCCCACGCGCTGCCCCCCTCAGCGTCCGGGACTCCGGGCTGGCCTCCCGCGTCCGAGCTCCCGCTTTTGTGAAGAGGGGGTTCCTGTGACCCCCGGGCCTATGGCACGTGAGCCGTGGGTAAAGCTGGCACTGTGACGTGAGCTTGTGCCTTCACGCGCTGTCTCCCAAGTTGAAAAACAACTTGAGTGTAGATTCTTAAAATATAATCGAGCCACGGATGAGTTATTGTGTTGTCGCTGTTAATCTTTTCAATAAGCTAACCTGGCGGTGACCCGAGGGAAGGTCGATCCGTCTTATCGTGCGTGCGTGTGTGTGTGTGTGTGTGTGTGTGTGTGCGTGTGAAATCCTGATACCACCTCTCCTTAAAAAAAGAAATACGGAAATGTAGAACGTACATTCTCTTGCTTTTTGCTCTCCTGTTTTAGTGATGAACGTCATTTCTCACTCATTAAAAATAAGTAAATAACTGGAAAGCATGCAGGGAGGGTGGTCGGCTTGCGGCGCACGAGGACTCGCCCGACTCACCCAGGCGAGGTCCCTGGGCCACGCGCGCCAGGTCGCAGCAGCAGAAGGCAGGCTGGCCGTGCGGGTCCCACCCTCTCCTCGCCGGCTGCCTTGTGAAGCCCGGCGGGTGACAAGGACCCACGGCCACCTGCCTTGGTCATCGACGTGCGGCTCCCGTGTGGTTTCCCGATTTCCTCTTCTCGTTCCTGCTGTTGACGACGTTGCTTCTCGTTTCGATCGGCACAGCCGTGACGGGGGCCGCGTGACGGCGAGGGCTTCTCGGTGCCAGCTCGGGGGAAAATTGTATATTCTGTGACACGCGCTACCAAGCCCATACTTTTCCCTGCAAACGTGGGTAATTACTGGCTTTCTTGTCGCCGCGGGTTAATTTATGCACGCCTATTTCTTGTTTCCGAGTAGCAAAAAAAAAAAAATAATAATAATAATAACAATAATAATAACGCAGCACGCACACCGGGGCTGTGAAAGGCGCCAATTTCAGCTGTCATCGTGGCCTCTACGTGGTGACACGGCTTCTGCAAGTTGCATCTCTGCTCTCGCACGAGTTTGCAGACTAAAATGCGTGCGTGAGCAATTCTGGGTCCGAGGGACCCGCGGGGGAGCAGTGGGCGTCATCCGAGTCCGTGAGCAGCGCCGTTCGCTCGCGTCCCCGGCCGGCCTCCGGGTCATGCCTGGAAGGAAAAGCCACCTTATTTTTAACAACTGCCTTTCTCTGCGTTTCTCACGTAAAAATCTGTCCCCGGGGCCCGCCCCCTGAAGAGAAGCTCTGCCTCGTTTTTTGCCCAGCTGTGCTTCGCTTGGCACTGCTGGGCTCAGACTGCGTTTGGCAGAATTTGTCAAAAAACGCCCACAGTGTTGGTCTCCGAGTTTCAGGTCCCATGTTCACGGCCGGCCGTCCCCGAGGAGGACGCGGGTCCCCGTGCGTCCTCCCTCATGGACGCGACGCGAGCTGGACGGGGCCGCCGCGGGCCCCGCACGCCTCTACCGACCACAAGACGTGGCCGCGTCGATGCTTCTCATGGACGTGAGCCGTGTCACCGAGGCGGGCGGCACCGCGGGGTGGCTTCCGAGAGACACACAGCCTCGGAGGCCAGGTCCGCCTTCCACTCCTGGATTCGCTTCGTGGAAACAAAGACACAAGGTTGTGTTCTAGAAACAGAAAGGGGAAAACTCTGGAACACGTCCTCACAGGACACGTGAGCAGAGATGCTGACTGATAAGGACGAGCGGGGGCTTCCGAACTCAGCAGCTGAGGACAAGGACGGACACAGGGCGGCGGCAGGAACGCGCCCCGTCTCCCTGCCAGAAGGGCCGTTTGCCGACCGGCCAGGTCCGCTCAGGGCCGAAGGGAATCGAGACGCGTGTCTTTGAAACCGGAGGCCGAATGTCCTGCCTGCTCGGGACGGGGGATCCCTGCGCCCCGGACTCGTGGCCGTCCACATCTGTCACTCGCTGGCGGGGGACGTAAACACTTATTTGCGAACGCACGCACTGGAGGACCAAGTTCCTCAATGCGCTTCACGGTTCCGTTTTTTTCTGGGACTCAAAGGTTTTTTGGTTTTTTTTCCCAATATCTATTTTCTATACAGTCTCCTGATTTGATCTGCATTAACGTTTGCGAGTTCGACGTGACGCGAACCGCGGTACCTGACTACGCGCCCGAGCACGTGGGCTTTATTTTTACTTTGAGACGCGATGTCAAAAACTTTTTTTCGTCTGTTGTGGATGATCTGAATGTCTCTTGACCAACACTCGGCATTCTGCAGAGGAAGCCGGGGAGGTCGCAGGTGGCCTTGTACAATTTATCAAAAACTCCTCGGTTTACGAAAATAGGAAGGTTACAAGCCGCGGCTCTAAGCGCCGCGCCCCTGGCTCGTGTGGCCACGTCCCGTGCACACACCCCCTTCTCTGCCCTGTGCCCACGCTGATGTACGCGCTCGGCATCTCCGTCCAGATCGAGACAGAGGTCGGCCAACGGGACCCGAGCCTTCCCTGTGAAGCGAGTCGGCGTCACCGCGTCACGTTGTCTGTGCCAGTGGCCGTGGCTTCCCCTCCGTCCCTTCTCCGGAAAGGCGTCGTCTGCAACCCGAGGCTGAAACCGGAAACTTCTGTGTACATCCGCGATGCATTGCAGCCTCATTCTGAGAGTGACCACCTCTGGCTCCAAGGTTTGTCCTGAAATGACTCCCTGCCCGGTCAAGTGTCCTGAGGCCACCGTCCCCGTTCGCAATAATGGAAATTCAGCCATCGGAGACAGGTCAGGGCGGTGACTTCCGGTGTCCCCAGAATGCCCGGAAAACTTTTATTATCATCACCATTCCCACCCACCACCTTGGCCAGCCGAGATGGCCACGGCTCGTGTTCATCGTCTCGGAGATGCTCCGGGCACAGTTCTGAGTTCTCCTCCCTCCGTGCCTGAGGGCGGGTCTTCCCGCCGATCCCTGCAACGCTGGGGTGATCGGCATATTGACCAGATGTGTCCCCCCCGGCGGAGCCTGTCGCGTCCTGGTTCGGCGTCTTCCCGTCTTTGCTCAGGTGTGAGCGACGGATCGTGTCGGATCACGTCGGAAGCCCGGGACGGCGGGCGGACGTGGGAACGTCCTCGGCCAGACCCGCCCCGCAGGAGCCGGGGGCCCCCTGGCGACGCAGCCTGGTGTCGCAAGGGGTAACGCACGCCCTGCTTCTCCAGCAGCGAAATCGCCAGGCGGTGCCTGAACGTCACCCGAAGTACGCGGAGAATGTCTGCCAAGCCACACTGACGTAATGAGACCTGCCACGCAGGCGACCACGGCATCACTGTCAACTCCGCCGTCACAGAGACAGACCTCGCGTCCGCAGTCCCCGAGGCGGGGCCGTCCTGCCCGGCAAATGTGACTCGAAGAGGACACAGCGCGGGAACGGAGCGGGGAACAGCAGCGTGTGGCCCAGGACACCTGACGAGCAACGTCGGCGTCCACGGCGAGACGTCCCGCGGGTGGCGCCCGCCCTGCCGTGCCCAAGGAATCCCGCCGAACTGGGAGCGTTGCTGACCCCGGATGCACTGTGCACCCCACACCTCCCCAGCACGTAAAATCTCAGCCTCATCTTCTGTCAACTCTGATGTCGCGCTCAAAGGCC
The DNA here is from genome assembly GCF_000151845.1 of Pteropus vampyrus. Classification (NCBI taxonomy): domain Eukaryota; kingdom Metazoa; phylum Chordata; class Mammalia; order Chiroptera; family Pteropodidae; genus Pteropus; species Pteropus vampyrus. The sequence goes on along the minus strand of NW_011889446.1, from coordinate 117,252 downwards.
AAGTGAAATAGGAGGATTCCTGCTCCCTGCAGTTCGCCGTGCGTCGTGACCTCTGCCCTGCGGACGGGCAGCTGTCCACCTTCGATCCCCCGTCTCGGCCGCGCTCCGGCCGCTCGGGCCCCTCCGTGTCCTCTGAGAAGTAGCGTCTCTGCTGGTTGTTGTCTCTCCCGGGAGACGCGCTCTGCCCCTGTGGCGTCCGAGGCGCACACGGCCCGACCGCTGTGGCGCGCGGTTCTGCACGATGGCTCCGAGTCCCCCTCGGGCGGCACGTGCTCAGAGAGACGGGCTTGGCGGCTTCTTCCCGTTGGGTCCCCACCCCTCGGAGGTGAGTTTCTCGAGAGCCGGCTCTGCAACTGTCAACCCTCTAAGCACTTGGTCCCACGAGAGCCCAGCGACGTCGGCGGAGGACGTGGCGCTGTGACGTGTGGCGGAGGAAGCTCTTCGTGGCGTCCGTCTCCACTGCCCGAACGCGCACGAGGCCTTCCGGGACCGGCAGAGGCTCTGCTTCCCACGACACAGTCCCCGGCACGGACGCCATGGTTTCGCTGGGCCCCATCGAGCTGTCACACAGAGACGAGGCTGCAGAAGGACCTAGACGGCTCTCACGAGCTGACTGTGTTCCCCACCGATTAAGTTAAAACCCCTTCAGATGAAGGCGAAGCAGCAAGGTTTTGGGGGGGCCTCCGACAGGAATTAATATATAAAGATTGAGGCGTTTCTAGCAGAGATCCAGGCCCGTCCCGAAAAAATGTTTATCCCCAGGAAGTCTGAGCCTTTGGGCTCGTGGCCCTTCCCCAGGAAAGGAGGCGTGACTCACGCTCCGTTTGTCACGGGGAGACGTGACCTACGTTTTATTCGTCTACAATATGTGTGCAACGCACGACTTTTTTTAGTGAGAAGGGATCTGTGCGATTTCTAGCCCTGTGGTTCTCACACGTCGGCGTTAACCCCCCGGGGGCGCCGGGCGGGCAGAGGCCGTGTTCCCACGACTCCCGCGGCTCACCGCAGAAACGGAACGTGCAGACGAGGAGGTGAGCAGAAGTCGCGTCACGGAGCTGGAGCTTCGCCGTCCCGATTGTCACGCGTGCACCGTCAGGTGACCCCAGACGGGCACCGGGGACACACAGCGGGCAAAGGACCGAGTGTCCCGCACACGAAGCAGACGGTGGATTAGATGCAAACGGACGACATGGTTCACTGCGCGGTGGGCAGCGGAGGGCCGCGGGCGAGGTCAGGGCACAGGGGACAGGCGTCCCCCCAGACGGCGGCCGAGCGCGCCCCTCGGGGGGGTGACATCTGCCCAGAGACGAGGGCGAGGTGAGGGGAAGGGACGGCTCTGCCGAGCTGGGAGCACTCGCGTCGTGGACCAGCCACGGGGCCCCCACGCCCGGGAGGAGCGCAGTGGGGTGCGCGTGGCAGCCGTGGACGACGTCGCAGAGTCCTCGGCACAATGCTTCCCTGACCTCGCCCGCACCCTGGGCTTCACTCTGGGGGCCACGCAGGCTTTCCTGGTTTGGGGAACCATCTGCTGGTGCTGCACCCGCAGCCCCTGGGACCCCTTGCCACTTTCCCACGAGCGGAGACCTGCCGTCCAGAGCCAGCCCCGCCCCCTCGAGTGGCCGGGCCCAGCACAGGCCCAGGAAGGTGACATACCGGTTACCGATGAGGGTGGAGCATCCTCACCTCTCACCACGTTAGGCTCGTCCCACAGCATCGCCGTGGCCAACACCCTCTGCGTGGCTGCCTCGCTGAGCCGCCCTCCGACTTCCTTCTCTGGGGCCCCCCGTCCCCTGCTGAAGCCCGTGCCCCTCCCCGCTTTCAAGCTCTGCCCCTTCTCCTGGGGGGAGCCCAACTCACACACCGGACCGAGGTGTCCAAAGGGTCACTGTGCCGTGCGGGGCGCGGGCCATGACGAGGGATGGGCCTTGATGGCACGAGATGTGCAGACTCCATGGCCGAGAAGTCGGGGCTGCTAGCAGCTTTGACCGTGCCGGACACAGAGCTGGTGCCCAGGACGCGGCAGGGGGCGGGCGGCTGGTGCATTATGAACAGATCGCGAACACAAAATGCGTCTCTTCTGACTCGTGTTTATACATCTCTGCTGCATTATAAAAATGCAACGGGCATCTGGTCACAGACACCTCTCCTCGTGGGTGGACACACGCGTATGTGAACAGACACACCAATAACCGTGATTTCTCGATGTGCGTCTCTCACGAAAGAAAGGTTTTCGGCAGCAGTGCATCAGCACCACAGCAAGTGTCATCTGTGAAACGCATGGACATTTTCTAGGGACCGTATGATTTCGCTCATTTGTCCGTTATGATCGTCCTGACGTAGGCGCATCCCCAGCAAGAGCATCTTCATCGTCACCGTCACCATCACCATCACCGTCGTCACCATCGTCATCACCGTCGTCACCACTGGCATGTGACAGTGCAGGAAACTAAGCTTCGCCGAGGACGAGCGTTGCCCACGGTCACAGAGCTAATAACTAACGACATCGTCATCCGTGCCCGGTGCCTCCCAGGGCAAAGCTTCCCCGCTCTGCCCGGCACTGCTACGGCGCACGCCGCAGCCACCTCCGCAGACCGAGCCCGACACCCCGCCCCCTGCCGGTCTTTCTCCCTCCCTCCCATTTGCTCCCAGAATGCGGCCCCGTCATCCTGGGCCACGGGCACAAGGCCGGGGCTGCGTGTGCGGGACCCGCTTTCCGAGGACCGTGGGACACGGGCTGCCGCACCGTCGTGTGGCCGAGCTGGACTCGAACCTCCGTCGTGTTCAAGCGCTATGGTTTCCCTGCTTCTGCCTCGGCCGGCCGGACCTCATCGCGATGCGGCGCTCGAGCTCCCCGTGCCCGGCGAGCCGGCCCCCGACCCCGGCCCTGCACGCACGGGGAGCCCCGCTCCTCCCTGCGGCGAAGCCAGCTCAGCCGGCGCCGTAATCTGCTTTGCTTCTAATCCGCACTGGAAGGGATAAAAACAGTGACCTTCAAGGACAGACCTCAATGAGACCCGTCCGGGGGCCCCAGGTGAAAAGGTGGAGCGTCAGCGTCTGCTCGCAAAGCCCTGTCTCATCCTGAGTGGCGTCCGAGATGGACGTTAAAAGGTATTAAAATATCCGCTGTCTTCCCAAATGGCACATTTTCCCTCTCTGAGCCGGGCTGAGCCAATGAGCAGGGTCTTTGGCTTGCGGCCCCCTTTATCCCTCGCCCCCAATTGCTCACCGTCGCTCGATGAGTCATAAAAGCTTTCAGACCCTCCCCCTGCAAAGTGAACGTTAAGCCACGGCAGAGCCGGGCTGCCGATGGCGCGCTCCGCGCACAGCCAGCGGTCAGCCCACGGCCTTGGCCTTCCGCGACCCCGCGGCCTGGCCCGTGGCCCAGCAGACGCAGCCGTGCAGGACCAAGGCAGCCTGGGAACAAAGCCATCAGCTCAGGGGGCTTTTCTGACACAATGAGGAGCCAGCTGTCGGAGGCGGTGAGCCCTGGGGCTCGGTGACAGCCGATGACACAGGGACACGTCTGCACTGTGACTCAGCTGCTGTGCGGGCTGCCTGGGGCTCTGAATAAACGCCTGGGGTTCTGAGACCGGGCAGCGTGGAGGTCACGGGGCGGACGAAGCCCCAGCGGTAACGCATCCGGGAGACTCCGCAGGCCGGGCCCGCCCTTGGCCGTGTCTGTGCAGTGGGACGGGTTGTTGGCAAACCACGAAGCCTTGGCTGGGGGCTGCGTTGTGACGGGTCTGTGCGCAACACGGCTCAGGATTTGCCGCGAAGACACATCCGTGTCTATTTTCGGGCCAAAAATTCAAAGTAGGCTTCCAGAAAGCGAGCATTTAATCCAGTTCTAAGAAAATAGGATTAAAGGGGAAATCTGTCACACAATCCTGCTGGAAAAAAAACTTCCAGAAGGCGGAGGGCGATCCTTTAAAGAGACAGGCTGACGAAAG
>NW_011889446.1:110830-113252 GCF_000151845.1 Pteropus vampyrus | reverse complement strand
TCCTGAGTGGCGTCCGAGATGGACGTTAAAAGGTATTAAAATATCCGCTGTCTTCCCAAATGGCACATTTTCCCTCTCTGAGCCGGGCTGAGCCAATGAGCAGGGTCTTTGGCTTGCGGCCCCCTTTATCCCTCGCCCCCAATTGCTCACCGTCGCTCGATGAGTCATAAAAGCTTTCAGACCCTCCCCCTGCAAAGTGAACGTTAAGCCACGGCAGAGCCGGGCTGCCGATGGCGCGCTCCGCGCACAGCCAGCGGTCAGCCCACGGCCTTGGCCTTCCGCGACCCCACGGCCTGGCCCGTAGCACAGCAGACGCAGCCGTGCAGGACCAAGGCAGCCTGGGAACAAAGCCGTCAGCTCAGGGGGCTTTTCTGACACAATGAGGAGCCAGCTGTTGGAGGCGGTGAGCCCTGGGGCTCGGTGACAGCCGATGACACAGGGACACGTCTGCACTGTGACTCAGCTGCTGTGCGGGCTGCCTGGGGCTCTGAATAAACGCCTGGGGTTCTGAGACCGGGCAGCGTGGAGGTCACGGGGCGGACGAAGCCCCAGCGGTAACGCATCCGGGAGACTCCGCAGGCCGGGCCCGCCCTTGGCCGTGTCTGTGCAGTGGGACGGGTTGTTGGCAAACCACGAAGCCTTGGCTGGGGGCTGCGTTGTGACGGGTCTGTGCGCAACACGGCTCAGGATTTGCCGCGAAGACACATCCGTGTCTATTTTCGGGCCAAAAATTCAAAGTAGGCTTCCAGAAAGCGAGCATTTAATCCAGTTCTAAGAAAATAGGATTAAAGGGGAAATCTGTCACACAATCCTGCTGGAAAAAAAACTTCCAGAAGGCGGAGGGCGATCCTTTAAAGAGACAGGCTGACGAAAGCGTTTTGGAGCCGGACGGGCCCAGGGGCCGGGCTCGGGGGGTGGGCACGCTGGGGGGACACGGCGCACGCGAAGCGCACGCACGTCACCCCGTTTTCAGGAGTCACCCCGTTTTTAGGAGTCACCCATTTTCAGCCTTCCGTTGCTGGCACGGCGCGCTCCGTCACCAGGCTCCCCTCATTTGGCTCTTTCCCCCCCGGGGACCCCGACTTCACAGGGGCTCCCTCATTGTGACACATGGAGACGTGTGTGTCCGTCAGCTCGGGCTCTCGTGACGCAATGCGGGTCACGGGCCAGCGTACACAGCGGGGACCGGCTTTGCCCTGGCGCCGGACGCTGCACGTCTGCGGTCGAGGTGCCGGCCGCTGGCTTCTGGGACAGTTTTCCTCCGGGCGAGTGCACGGCCGGCCCCTGTTCGCTGTGCCTTCCCGTGGGCTGGGGGGTGGGGGGTGGACAGACAGGGACGGGGACAGAGGACACAGTGGTGTCATAAGCAGCCACCTAGGATGCCTTCCTCCCTGACTCACAGCTGACGCTGCTTCTGCCTGCTTCCCGGGAAGCAGCGGCACGAAGCCGGTCCGCTGGGAAATCAAGGGTCATTTAATCAGCACGAGTGGGCAAGGTCCAGGGGAACTGACCCAGCTGGGCAGCCGGCCAGGGCTGGCGACGGCAGGTGCCGGTCTCTCCCGTAGGCGTGAAGCGGGCGACGCAGATGGCCAGGGGCGGCCGGAGGCGAGGCTGCCACAGAACGGGCGGTGGCCTTGGGGGAGGTGCCCGGCTGAGCTGGCGACGGGGGCCGAGGGTGGGCACGTCCTGACCGCCATCGCTGGTGCTTCCGTCCGTGCTGCCGAGGCTCTCGCCGTCCTCGGCCCCGTGCGGTACAGAATAACGACCCCCAAGATGTCCCCGTGCCAGTTGGAAGTGAGTCGCGTGTGCACACAGAGCACGAGCTCATCGCATGCGTCTCGGGGGTGTCCTGACGGCCAGCTCCCGACACGTGCGTGTCCGTCATCTTCGGGTGACCTTCCTCTCGCCAGGCGGGACCTCGGTAAATAATTCCTGGGCAGGTGACTCAACGCACGATCCAGAACAAGGCTGTGCGTGTCTCGGCCCCGCTGAGGCTGGCCCGGCGGGCGCGGGCCGTGTTTGTGGGTTCGCACTCGGTCCCCGAACCCCGGCACAGTCCCCATGACACACGGACAACGTCCGTGTCCAGCGCTGCCGTGTCTGCGGTCACGGGTCAGACCGCTCCGGCAGCAGCCTGTGCGGCTCGGGAGGAAGACAGTGACCGTGGAGCTTAGCGCGTTCGTCGTATAATGAGATGAATTTCACTTGCTGTGGATGAATATTATTTACGTACCATACATGCTTCGTAATTATTATTATCTAAGTAATCAGTACATGATATGTACTCATGTACAATGGCATCTGAAGTTAAATAAGTAGTATTGTCACTCGGGTGGCCGTCCTGTGATTCTAATCGTGTTCGTGGTAACAGGCTGATTATTATAAATGCTACTCTCACAATAGCGGTATCGGCTTCGTTATT
>NW_011889446.1:106625-108955 GCF_000151845.1 Pteropus vampyrus | reverse complement strand
TTTCCTCGAAAGCCACGGCTTGCGCTGAGAACCCGTCTCATCCGAGGAGGGGCTCGTGCTGCGTATCCGTCGGCGGCGGCGTCTGCAGTGTGCGTAACAAACACTCCTGAAGGTCCAGGTCCACGGACGGCGCGGACGTGTTTGTCACGCTGCCGGGTCCGCCGCTGGGAGCCGATGCAGGCCTGGGGGTGCCCGGGCCGCGCCAAAGCCAGCGCGCGGGCCTGGATTCCTGTCCGCGCCCTGAGCGCGTCGTCCGAAGGTGCCGGCGCCTCCCTCTGTGTCCGCGTGGACCCCGGGACCGCGCCTTCGAGGGGTCAGAGGGAGCACGGTCCCCAGGGCGAGTCCGTTACCCACGCCAGCAGCGTCTCCACAGCGGCCACTCCCTGCGTGGCCAGGTCCTGTTTGAAGGAGTCGGGACGGAGCGCAGAGCGGGTGGTCGCCAGATGCCGCGGGGTTCCATAAAGATCCCAGCGCTGTGCACCCCCGGAACTAACGTAAAATAATCCGGAACGTCCGCTGCAATGGGGACATAAATTTCAAAAAGAAAACAGAAAACGGAAAAAGGGCGTGACCGGCATCTGCGTACGATTCTACGTGCATCTGCTCTTTGTCCGTGTCCGCGTTATGTCACGCAGCATAACACCTCTAGGCCCACCCACGTTGCCGCAGATGGCAAGACTGCCTTTTTCCCGGCCGAGTAATATTCCGTGGCACACACGTACCACCTCTTCTTATGCAGCCGTCTGTCGATAGACACTCCGGTCGCTTACCTGTCCCGGCTGTTGTCAATAAAGCGGCAGTGAAGCCAGGCGGGGGAGGGGGGAGGGGGCCGGGCGCAGACACGGAGCAGAGTCAGGACAAATCGGCAGTTACTAACTCATCACAGGCATGTGACGCACAGCACAGGGAGAATCGTCGGTGACATTGTCATATAGCCACACGCGGTGCCAGGCGGGGATGAGACGCACCGGGGGCTCACGCCGTAAGGTACGTGACTGTCTCGCCGCGGAGCTGCTGACCGGACGCTCACGCGCTGCCGTGGAGGGATGCGTTTCAGGAGCAGACGTCATAAATACGCCCGCGGCTGCTCCGTAAATGACAACCAGGCCGCGCGAGGACGGATAAGGGCCGCTGGCCTCAGGGCGGACGACAGCACGTGCATCCAACACAGCCCCGGCGAGCACGCCACGGGAAGCTGGGTGATGAGGGCCTTGGGTTCGACGTGCACCGAGGTGAATGACGGCACGAGGAAAAACACGCCCTGAAATCCGACCGGTTCTCCCGTGAGAGACGATGAAGGGAGATTTTCCCCACGGTGTCAACAACCCTAAGACGGGCTCCTGGCACCGCCTGTAAAATATCACGACAGCCGAAGACACGCGTCTAAACTCTCACCGATACACGAGCGATCGGCTGGGCCGGAGGAAGACCGGGTAACGTCTGCAGCACCGTGTGGACGAGACACACGCGTGTTCAGCTGAAGACAGATCACAGAGCACCCGCCAGAACGTCGCTGGGGGAACACGGCGTGGCGGGCGGGTAGTTAACGCGTAAACGGCGACACCTCGGTGGCTTCTGTGATGTACGGCGATAGCTGTCAGCCTTTCAAAATGTGACATCTGATGTGACTTTATTCTAAAGAGGAACAAAAGTGGCTTTTATTCCTAACGCTGCACGCACGATGTTCTGTTCTGTCACAGAAAGGGGTCCCGGAATGATAAAAGCACCTTGTTCCCAGCGGTTGAATGTCACCTGAGCCCTGGGCTGCAGGGAAACGGTGAAGGATGGAGCCCCCCACTTTCCGTGTCCGGGGTACGGCTTCCTGCAGTGAACTCCCGTCCTGAAGTCACTCTGCTGAGACTCGGAGAGGCTCCCCACGCGGGGTGCACAGGGCGGGACCCCGGCTCCCCACGGGCTGTTTGATCCTCGTCGATGAGGAGCTGCAGTGCTCGGTAAAGTCCGTCCCTGTCACTCCACACCCGACAGGCACGCGTGACCCTGCGTCACCACCCCCTACGTGGGATTTCAACTCGATTCCGGTGGTTTGCAAATAAATGCCTTTTGTACTGGATTCCCTTTACGTAATCTCTGTGTGTGTCTGGGTGTGTGTCTGTGTGTCTGTGTCTGTGTCTGTGTGTCTATGTCTGTGTGTCTGTGTGTCTGTGTGTCTGCGTGTGTGTCTGCGTGTGTGTCTGCGTGTGTGTCTGTGTCTGTGTGTCTGTGTGTCTGCGTGTGTGTCTGTGTGTGTCTGTGTGTCTGCGTGTGTGTCTGTGTGTGTGTCTGTATGTGTGTCTGCATGTGTGTCTGTGTCCGTGTGTGTGTCTGTGTGT
>NW_011889446.1:100360-105476 GCF_000151845.1 Pteropus vampyrus | reverse complement strand
AGGAGCCGTGGGCTCCCGGGGCGCAGCCAGTAATGCCAAGGAAAAAAAAAAGCCATCAGAAAACAATAATGAGCCCTCCATCCAGAATTTTCCGGGCCAGCTTGGTGCCACGAGAGGGCCGTGAACGTTCACTCTCTGGCTGTTATGGGGCCTGCGGGGGATGGAAACACTTAGCCGTGCGCATGACACAGAATCCGGGGTAATAAACATCTTCCGGACGCAGGTCCCATCACACTTCTGTGACTGCAAACAGGAGCAGCTGCAGCACACGGATGTCAAGGGTCCAACCGCACCCCGCTCCCCACAGTCCCGAGCTGCCACCCATGCTCAGGCTCCGATGTCAACGCTCCTTGACGAGAAGCGTCGGAGGAGGTGACGTGTCCATTAAAGCAGCCTCATAAAAAGGCCGCACGTGTTACACATCCTTGGGGGCCAGTGCTTGACAGTTGTCACGTGGGCGGGAGGCACGGCAGGCTCCCTGCGCGGTAACACAGTCCCAATCTGTCTCTATATAAAGATACAATACTTAGCGTCTCGTTGTCCAACTGGATCCTAGTGTGTCCAACGGGGCGCGGCTACACGGCTGTACGGCAGAGTCTGCCACACCAAGGACACCAGGCAGGCGGCTTGCATTGATCTGTCCCCGTCCGGGAGGCTGGACGTCCGAGATGCAGCTGTGGGCAGGGCCGGTCCCTCCCGGGGCCTCTGTCCTGGGCGTGTGGACGCCGTCCCCTCCCCGTGTGCGCTCGTGGCCGTCCCTCTGTGCGTGTCTGTGTTCTGATCTCCTCTTCCTATAAGGACACGGTCCTGTGGGATCAGGGCCGCCCTGCTGACTTCATTGTACCTTCACCCCCTCTGTAAAGACCCATCTCCACATCCAGCCACGGCCTGCGGTGAGGGCTTCCACGTAAGGATTTGGGGGGCTGAGATCGGCCGTCGGGCAGCCCCGGGAGCAGCACGAGGTGCGTCCATGCGGTCGGGATGCCCATGAGACAGGCAGAGCTGCTCCTGCCCCGCCCCCCCCCGACAGCCGGTCGTCCTCCGCTGGCTTCTGGTCTGAGCTCAGCACACTGACGATGACGCGCCCAGGACGGCGTGTGACATCTGCAGATGAGGCTGGACGCCCCGCGTGGGGACGCGCCCGAGGCACGCCACGTCGTGCCCTGGCTGTCCTCGGAAGGGGGACAGCCTCTCTCGAGCAAATGTCCCCGGGCGGCGAACGGCGTCCTGTGAGCTCAGAGTCCCTAGAAGCCAAGTGAAAGCGGCTGCCCTTCTGATCGCCGATCCTTTCAAGGCCACCGGGGCCCCCAGGGCTCTTGAGATGCGGTCGTTGTGTGAGCACGTGTGTGGAGGGGACCCCGGGAATGAGGACAGACAGGCGCCAGGCGGGGCTCAGACGGCGGTGCGGCCGCCAGCCCCGGGCGGATTCCTGTGTCACCGGCGTGTCCGAGGCGCCATGTCCTGGAAGGGGGCTGCGCGTTTGCACCGCCGGGCTCGTCACTGGCGCCGGTCTCCCTCGGTGACAAGTCCCTCCTCTGCCCAGGCTCGAGCGCCGAGGCGAAGGGCCGGCGGGCGCCGTCGGCAGCTGGGACACGGGCTTCGGGCCGCGGCTCCCGGAGCAGCTGCTACGTGACCGGAGCGTGTGGCCCACGGCCAGCCCTGCACTGGCACGGTTTTTGGAGAACCAGCTTTTTGAGGGTCTTCAAGACCATTTCGACATAAAAGGTTGACAGCGCACGGGAGTCCGGTGCCAGCTGGTCACAGTGACCACGCACCCCGTGGCCTGAAACAGCACGAAGCTCTCATCTCGGACAGAGCATCACGTCACCCGTGGGACAGCAGCTTTCTGGGGCCCCGTCGTGGCTCAGCAGGCCTGGGTCCCCCGGCGGGTCCTGGGGTCAGTCTGTTCCCTTGGTCTCTCCAGCGTCTCGAGACGGCGAGCGTCTTGGAGCTCATGGTCCCCGCCACCACTGCCAGTGACACGGGGGTCTTCGTCACATTGCCACAGTCCTCGGCGTCTGGGATCCACATGCGAGGACCCGTGGGGGCCCACCGGGCCCAGCCGGATGAGCCGGGACCCTGCCCGCTTAGCACACGGAATGCGGCCTGCAACCCTGCCTCTCGTCCACCGTGCAAATTAACATCTTCACAGCTTCGGGGATTAGCTGTGGCCGTCTTTCTAGTTTTTGGGGAGCGGGGTGACTTTAATGTTCTGCCACGCACATACGCTTCCCTCCAAATTCAGGGACGAGGTCTACAGGAATTTATCGGTCGGTGCTATAGACTCGAACGCAGACGTCATTTCCCTGAGATGTAAAGAGAAAAGACCCCAAACTATCCCCCCTCGTTGGAAATGAATGAGCCCCTGAGAACCAGGGCTTCTTCGCTGGAATTCTGCGGAGCGGCGTCCCCACCTCCTTCGGAGAGATTCGTTCTTCAGTGAGCTGGCGTCTCAGGGCGGCTCACGAGGACACGTTCTTTGGGGATGAGAGCTGTGAGGTGGCTCCCAGCTCGGGCACATTCCTTCTGCTCACGGCCGGGCTCTGTGTCTGGGGCGTCTCATTCTGTTAGGAGCTTAAGACCCCAGATGCCATCGTCCCGGTTCGTCTCTGTCCCATCCCAGACCTAAGTGACATGGATTGTCATGCTCCTTGAAACGTGAAGGCCCTCAAGGCCATGAAGGCAGCCGACGGCCCTGGATGAAATGCAGAATGAGCCGCCCATCAGGCTGTCACACAGACCTCCCCGATCACAGGCAGACGAGCACCACAGCAATGCAGGCGCGAGGGGCCTGGGGAGGTGACCAGAAGCCCGTGTGTGCCTCGGGCAAGCTCACGGAGACAGTCGGAGACACACAGACAGACACACATGCACACGCAGCTGGACACAGACATGTACACACAGACCCGCAGACACGCATGCACAAACGGACTCACGACACACGTGAACACAGACAGACACAGACGGTTACACCGACACAGAGCCACACGGATGCTCACACAAACACACACATGGAAAGACAGACAGCCAGGTGCATGTAGAGACACAGAGGCACACACGAAAACACACGCCTAGAAACCTGCGTAGACTCAGACCGACACACGCAAACACAGACACACGCACACACTCCTAAAAACGGGTGCGGACGCACAGTGCCAAGGACCCCCGTCCTCACCCTCGGCCCCGCCCAGGCCCGTCAGCCTCCCCTTGGCTCGGCAGGACTTGCCTGGGCCCCCCGCCCAGTGACCCGGCCGGCGGCACGATGACGAGGCTTCCCATCCCCCAGGGGCTTCCTGCTCCATGAACCCGGGGGGTGCCGGGGTGTCACGGAACCGGCTCCGTGAAGCTGCTCTCGACCCCAGGGCGAAGCACCCCGTCCCGGCACCTCCAAGGCAGATGGCAGAGCGAGTCGGGGGGACGCACGGCGTCCAGGCAGACGGTGAGCTGACAGCGGAGGGAAAAACATCACTGTCCTGGGTCCCGTTACGGTCCGCGCCGGAGGCCTGGGGATCTAAGCGAGCCAGGCACATCGACGGCAGGGCGTGTGATTTTGGGGTCCATGGGGATGGGGGCCCACAAGACACAAACACAAGCCTCCAAGGAGCGCTGAGGCCGGGGGCTTCCGTGCCGTTTCCACGGAAGGAGATACATCCGGGCAGAAGCGACCAGGCTACGGAAAAGCCGTCGTGGCTTCTGAAGATGGGACGCTCGCTGTAGGACGACACGTTCGTGCGGAAGCTCCTGGCGGTGAAGGGTCATTTTGGCGGGGTCGGTTTGGGCAGACCCCCCCGAGTGCCAGCTCCCTGCTTCCAGAGGCGATGACCGTCCTCTCTCTGAGGGACATGACAAGCAGGTGACATGTGCACGACAGGGTCGTATGTCCTGCTTCTAGGCGGGCGCGTTTCCTCCTTCTTAACGGCCTTCGGCTCAAGATAATCCTCGTGCCGAAGTGACACGTTTTGGGGTTCGTGCTCCGAGTCCCTTTGCAATAAAAGCAGCTTTCACCTAAAAATAAAACCGTCTTTCCGAGTGAGCGTGACAAGCGGGTATCCGAGATCACGGAGAACGGCTGTTGGGGACGCGCTGACTCAGGCAGAAGCCGAGACGGGGTCCCGATGAGGGGACAGGGGCGGTGGGTGTCTCTGAGAAAGGGGAGAGGACAGGGACGGCCACAGGAGGAAGGCGTGATATCGGTGCAGATCACATGACACGGTGACGCCGACTCTAAACAGTGTCTCTAATCCTCAGTCCGGAGTCACCGGAGCTGGAGCCGTGACCTCTGCTTTCTCGTCGTCCTTGCAAACGGGTCTTTGGGACACAGGTCACTCAGGCCCCGTCTGAAGGTGACTCTGTCCTGTTTTAACATCCCGAGGGTCTGAGGATGAGACGAGCAGGCGGCTCCCCTGGGACGGGCGCTCGGCTCCCTTTCCGAGGCTCCGTGTGTGTGACGCTCACACGTCCTTCCCGGGCCATGGACACCAGCCCCACGTGCATCTGCGGTGCCGCCAGCGGGGGCAGCTCCAGGAAGCTGCTCGCTTCTCTCCCACGCAGGCGCCTGGGGACAGTCCTGCCCGCACCCCGACCCCGGCCTCCCACATCCTCCCACCGACCCTGCTGCTCCCAGGGCCCGACTGTCCCTTCTCTCCTGATTCTGGGGCCAGCTGTGCCAACGACAGCCCCGCAGCCACCAGCACCGACCTGCCGCCCGGGGCCTGGCCCTGCCCCGACGCCCAGCCCTCCACACGCGGCCTCCTCCCGTCCCCAGCTCCCTTCCCAGATGCACTGGTACCGTCCTCCAGAGACGCAGAACCAGGAAGATGTGTGAGCTGACAGAAGACAGATGGATAATAGACAGATCGATACGTAGATCGATGATAGATGGATAGATGATAGATAGATACATAGATACATAGATATACATAGATATACATAGATAGATAGATAGATAGATAGATAGATAGATAGATAGATAGATAGATAGATAGACAGATGACAGATGGATAGACAGACACACAGAGTCGATGGAATCAGGAATGCGTGACTTTATTCCCACTCAGTAAAGCAAATCCGATGAAAACAAATTCATTTCCTCTCTAGTTTTTCTGAAACCTAGACC
>NW_011889446.1:99248-99635 GCF_000151845.1 Pteropus vampyrus | reverse complement strand
GTGACTCCCCTTCTGGCCCCTATAAGGACACCGTGACTGCGTGCAGGGCCACCTGCTCCAGGGTGTGCTCATCTCAGACCCTGGGCTTTCGGTCACTGCATCGTCATCGTCTCGCAGTGGGTGCCCGTGGGCTGAACCCCTTCCACGAGTGGTGACAGCACGTCGCTTCCCAGATGGTCGCTCCCCAGTGCCCGCGGCCCGCGGTCCGCCTGCCAGGGCTGGGATGCACCCTCGGGCGTGCGCACGGCCACACGGCGCCCACGGCGGGACTCGGGGACAGCAGGACGGGTCAGCGAGGTCCACGTGACACGTGTCCAACTCTTTCACCGACGAGAGGCAGGCGCCAAGCCGTGGCCATCCTCTGCCGGACGTGCCGCGCGCTGCTCC
>NW_011889446.1:90981-97848 GCF_000151845.1 Pteropus vampyrus | reverse complement strand
CAAGCCGTGGCCATCCTCTGCCGGACGTGCCGCGCGCTGCTCCCGTGGGTGACGCACTCTGTGCAGAGCGTGTGACACGCAAAGCCACCCTGACGAGGACGGAAGAGGCTGGGCCTGGGGCTGTGTCCTCTCAGGGAGACGTCCTGTTGGCTCGCACGGGCTGCACGTGCTCAGCACGGGGTTTTTACACGGGACGAGGAGGTGCCGATGTCAGCTCTCCGGACGGCTACGTCTGTCCACCCCGAAAGGAAGCAGAGCTTCCTGTCCTTGACGTCTTTCCAGACAGACCTCGGTCCACCAGCGGCCGACGAGACGACGGGGCGCCAGTGCCCCCTGCTGTTCTGTGGGACAATTGCTCCTTCACAGCCGGTCACATCAAATGACCCATCTGTCCCCCTCGCCATTCCTAAGTCCCCTCCCTACCCCTAAGTCCCCTCTCCTTGGGGTCCCGAGCCAACCTCCTCGGGGACCCTGGTCCCAGCACTGGGCCCACCCCCTTGCTGTGCGTACAGGGCGGTGGCCGCAGGTGAGTGACCCCCAGGCCGGCAGCCCGGGGGTAGGGGTGCTGGGACGCTAAGGCGACGTGTGTCACTTTGCGAAGATGAAGAAAACTTGGTGACGTGAGTGGCGGGGTCGTTTGTAGGGAAATGACGGACTGTACACTTCGAACAGGCGGAGATGGCCGACTTTAGGCTGAGTTTATTTCTCCACAGTAGAAGCCATGCATTGCCGTGTTTATGCTGACTAAGTGTGACACGGGGTTGCGGGGGGGGGGACTCACACCGTGTGATCTCACCTAGGGGTGCAGAATCTGCACTGACACAGAAAAGCCACCTCGGCTCGCTGGCTGCCAGGGGTGGGGACGGGGCCGCGCGTGAAGACACTCGAGAGCTGCCCGGGAACAAGCCAGTCCTGAGCGTGGACGGGCGGCACGGCGGCCGCAGTGGGGGACGTCGCATGGTCACAGTCGCTAAGATGGAACCTCAAAAGCTCTCATCGCAAGGAGAATAAACGGTCGCTCTGGGAGGGGACGCGCCGTAAGGGGCTTGTGACGGTGACGCGTTGCCAACACACGCGAGTATCGCATTGTGATCTGGCGGCCCTGTGTGCCGGGCAGCCCTGAGTTAAACACACACACAAAGAACCGCCATTGCGTCCTCAAGGCTGCAATAACACTGCTCGGGTTTGCTGAGCGCACACGCACACGCACACGCACACGGAGTCTCGCCCTGACGCCTGGAATAACTCCAGACTGAAGAAAGGGAAAAAGGTTCAGAAATCCCCAAATATACCAGTGTGACACCCTCGTCCTGCTGTCCCGTGGTTTAGGGGAGACAGAGCAGGGCCCTCCGTGCAGCGGGGTCTGTGGGGGAGGGTCCCAGATCTGCAGCACAGGCTCCATGAGACTACACCCCCTCCACGTGAGGACACGCGTGTGCCTCCTGCCGACGTGCTCGCCGGCGCCTCTGAGGGGCCCGCTGGCCGGACATGGCTCCACGATGGTGCACACACGGCTGCCTCCCGTCCACGGTGGGTCGGGGACGGTGAGGACATCGGGTTCTTCACGAGGCCCCAAGACACGCTGTACGGGCTCCGGCCGGCAAGGGCGCTGTCGGGGTTGTGGCGAGGGCCGTCCCCACCTATCCACCCACGTGGCCGGGACATTGCCACTGAGGGACACAGTGGGCGGGGCTCAGGGGACCATGGGAAAGGTGTTCGCCTCAGGGGCTGCTGCAGCAGGAACAGAAGTCACCCTGTGCCCAGCCTACTGGTGGCCCAAGACGCCCACGTCCTAAACCCGTGTGGCAGACAAAATAATGTCCCCAAAGGTGCCCACGTCCTAATCTCCATGTAAAGCACAGAATAATGTCCCCAAAGGTGTCCGTGTCCTAATCCCCGTGTACAGGACAGAACAATGTCCCCAAAGGTGTCCGTGTCGTAATCCCCGTGTGGCAGGCAGATTCATGTCCCCGAGACGTGCAGGTGCTGATCCCCGTGTGGCGGGCAGCATGTAGGACGACAGAGTTGTGTGCAGTGGGTGGAACAGAACGTAATAAACAGAAGAAAACAAGACGAAAGCCAAAGAGATGGCCGCAGGCCCCTGTCCCCCGAAACCCACGTCGCTCCCCAGTCAGGACCAAGAGGGAGACACGGGAGCGAGAGTCTCCCTCCGTGACGGCTCCGGCGTCCTGCGGCAGCGGCGCACCTGCCGGGCGCTACTTCCTGGCGAGGACGGCGTCGTAAGGGCCGCCCGTCCTGCGGCACTGCACGTCCGTGAAGCCGGCGGTGGCCAGCAGCGCGCGGTACTGGGCGGGCGTGCGCTCCCGGCCCTCCGTCTGCACCAGCATGTTGAGTGAGAACAGCTGCGTGGTCACAGGTCCCCGCCCGTCCGCGTCCAGCAGGCTCTCGATGACCAGAAGGCCACCGCCTGGCACGGAGAGAGCAGGCGTGAGTGAGGGACGGCCCGGACGAGGCCCTGCTGTCCCCTGCTTCTCTCGCTCCCCTTTCCCAGCCCCCAACGCCGCTGGCCGTCCCAGGCCCTGGACACCTGCTGTCCTCAGCCGCCGAGGGGCCCCAAACCCGACGCCCCCCGTTCCTGCCAGTTCCGGCCGGCCAGCGTGGACCGGGGTGCCGGCCAGCGCACGCACGCGGCGGGAGCTGTATGTGGGCAGCAGGCGCAGTGTGGGACGCGGAGCCGCCACCTCAGCAGATGACCAGGGCCCGGAATGCCCAGCCACGCGGCCGGCGGCACCGCCCTCAGCGGAGGAGCAAGACCTTGAGCCAAACTCATCTCGCGGCGGCTCGGACAAGGTTCGCAGCCCCCTCGGGGGTGGGCTGTTCACGCACCGGGGTGCTGTCTCCGACTCAAGCAGCACCGAAAACATCAAATTTTTCCACAAACATCCAGCGTTCGGAGCATCTCTGAGGGCGCCCAGGACACGTGGGGTGTGGACACGCGCTCAGGCTCCCGGACGCACGAGCCCTCAGCGGACCCTGCCTCTGTCACCTGCACCGCCAGCCGGTGTCGCTGGTTTCGACCCCTATGGAGCTTCACATTTTAACCTTCATTTCCTGTGCACGCGCAGTGCCCACGGCATAGAGAACAGAGTCGCTGATGACTAAGTAGCAAGGAGCACAGACGAGAAGGGGCCGTGGACCCGCCTCACGCTCCTACTGTGGACGCGGCAGACGCCTCCTGGCCGACTCGTGACCAGAGGCTGAGCAGGGGCCCCCTGCCGAGAGCCAGCCACGAAGACAGAAAACCCAGGGCAGCCACGGGCCACTGGGACGACAGCCAGGCAGGTGTAGACAGCGTCCGACGCCGTTACACGCGCCCCTCGCTGCCTGCAGGTGCAGGCGTCTGCACACGCGACCCGCCAGCAGTCGGCCGGTGACCGTGGAAACAACTCGTCACCCACGCAGCTACGCCACCAGGAGGCAGGGTGACCCCGGGCCGTGGCAGGGACTCGGGAGCCTGGGACTCGGTGACAAACGGAGACCGGGGGGCCTATGGCTCCCGGGGGGTGGCGGGATCGATCCGCCGGAAACGCACCCAGCCACAGCCAGTAGAGGCGGATTTCAGATTCACGGAAATCGTCGTTTAAGGATAAGCCTGCCCCGTGCCACGCGCACCGTGGGGCGTGAACCATTCTGAGGGCGCCTGACGCTTCTGGGACGAGATTTTCCCATCGGGACCGTGGAGCTATGTCTGGTCACCAGACCTATCACACAGGCTCGGTCTGGGAGAATTCACTACTGCCGCTGGGGCAGCCCTGAAACCACTGTGCACACGACCTCACGGACCTCATGGGAGAGCCAGGCAGTGTCCCCGTCACAGACAGAGGCTGCGCCCACGTCCTCATGGACCTCACAGGAGAGTTGAGTAATGTCCCCACCACACAGGGGCTGTGCCCACGTCCTCACGGACCTCACAGGAGAGCTGGGCAGTGTCCCCGTCACAGACAGAGGCTGTGCCCACATCCTCATGGACACCGGGTGGGTGGACCTTATAGGAGAGCTGGGCAGTGTCCCCGTCACAGACAGAGGCTGCAGCCACGTCCTTGTGGACACCAGGTGGCTGCACCTCAGAGCACAGCTGGGCCGCGTACCCGTCGCTCCGCCCACCTGGTCTGCAGGCCCGATGCACCCTCGCCAGCAGCTGAGCGCACTTCTCGGGGCTCCAGTCGTGCAGGATCCTGGCCAGGACGTACAGGTCCGCCTCCGGGAGCGGGTCTTTGAAGAAATCCCCTGGAACAGAGCGCAGCGGCCCTGCGGTCAGTCTGCAGTCCAAGCCCTCGGACTGACCCAGCGCCCAGCGTGGACGTGTCACCTGGATGCACAAACCTAGCCCTGAACAGAGAGAAGCCTCAGTGAAGACAGGAAACCTCCGGACAACGCTTGGGGCCCCTTCCCGCCATCGGGGAAGGTCTTTAATTCCCTCTCCGAGGTCCCTTGTCACCACTTCCTGGAGCTGCCCTCAGCCTTGTGTTCCGAGAGCCGCGGCCATCGGCCAGCAGCTCCTGTGTGATCAGGTGAAGGGAACCAACAGCCCGCACAGCCACTAGGGGCTATGCACGTGACACCCGTCCTCCCCCGTCCTGGGGGCCACCAGGGTGACATCAGGGGTCCCAGGGCCTCGCTCCCTCTGGAGGCCCCAGGGGAGGGTCCTTCCTGCCTCTCCCAGCGTCTGGGGGCCCCAGGTGTCCCTGAGCTGGTGGCCGTGTCCCTCCCGTCTCTGCCTCTGTGTCCACGTGGCTTCTCTGTGTCTGTGTCTCCCCTTCTGTCCCTTATAAGGACACTGTCACTGTGTCTAGGGCCACCTGCTCCAGGAGGACTCACCCCAGACCCCTCACTAATCCCATCTGCACAGACCCCGTTTCTAAGGTCCCATTCACAGGTTCTGGGTGCACATGAGTTTTCAGGGGACGCTATTTAACCCACAATACACACGGAATTGCTAATCGCAGGGAACCAAGATTCTTTCACACAGGTTTCCGTCCGTCGTGAGAAACATTTCTAAGTGGAGGGGGCTCGTGCGGAGCGGCCGGGAGCCTTGGAGACCACCCCCCGCCGGCGTCCCCGACGCCTCCGCAGGCACCGCGATGACCCACCTTCGCGGAAGCTGACTCGTGCTTCCTCCGGGATCGGGAAGTGCTTCCTGGCCGTCTGCACGACTTCCGGGATGTCGAAAACGGTGACGTGGCATCCGGGGTACAGCGACACACACTCCCTGGCCAGTGCCCCGGAACAGCCTGGGGGCGGGCAGAGGGTGTGACGGGCACCGGGAAGCGGCCACCGCAGCCCCGGGGGTGCAGGCGGCGGGCTTGGTCACCGCGGTTACCGCCTGCTCCGCAAGGCCCCGGATCCACGTGCCCAGGGGACTGACCGGGGCTCGGAGCTTCAACTGCACGTCACAGCTGCCCGTGTCCAGCTGTGCCCCGGGCAGCCGTGCACCCCAGCACAGCAAACGGGCCCGTGAGGGAGGAAGCAGGGGTCCCCGGCAGGCACCTATGCAGGACATTTCCTGAGAACGCCCTGGTGACAACCCTGGCAGATGTCACCGCACACGCATCCTGGGTCCCGGACACCTCCCCGGGGACCTCTGTCCTGCGTGTTCACCCCCAGCTGTCCCCAGGAAGGGCGGCCGTGATTGTGGAGAAGCCACTCCTCCCGCAGAGACAGCCAGAGAGTGTTCTGGGTGACACACACGGGGACACGCCCCTCACAGTGTCACCTCAGACTGAGGCACAGAGCACAGAGTGCCTACTGAACCTGCCCCAGGTCACGCAGTGAGCAAGGGACAGAAACCACTCTCGAACCCGGAGCCGACGCTCCCGGCTCCAGCGCCCACTGCCCGCCATGGGGGAGGGACAGACAGTGGCCACGGAGGCTGTTGCTCGGGGAGACGTGGCCATCTACTTCCTGCCGCCATCCAACAGGCTTTGGGGATTCCCCTCAGATCAGGAAAGCAGGGACCACGGCCTTCTGAGTGTGCCTGGCACCCCGACTTTGCCACAGGGGGGTTCAGCCAAAACCAGCGAGCCTTCACTTGTTAAAGGATGGAGATCCCCCATTTGGGAGGGCCACCTCGGGCTGCTGTTACCCCACCATGTCCTGTGAGGCATGAGCACCCACCTGTCCCCGAGCTTGTGCTAGGGCCCCCCCACCCTGCATCGAACCCGCAGAAGATGCTCAAGGCACGGACAGGTGTCCTGGTCCTGCACAGCAGCATCAGAGGATAAGGCTCGTAAGCTGAAGGCGATGTCTGACCCTGGGACCCCCCAAAACACCCTGATCCCTCGGGCTCAGACAGCCCGATGCCTCCACCAGGAAGTGAGCATAACAAGGCTCATCTCGGGGTCTCTGCGACTTGCTTTCCAGCAGCTGAGCGAGGGAGGTGGAGAACCACAGTCCCTAAGCGTCCATCGTAGATGACCGAGGCCGGCGTCCGTGGTGAGCTCGGCATCCGTGGTGAGCTCGGCGTCCGTGGTGAGCTCGGCGTCCGTGGTGAGCTAGCCCACGCCCGCTGGCATCTGGGTCGGGGCCTCAGAAGGCGCGGCAGGTCCTGTCGGCACCGTGACAGCCTCGGCTGTGTCCATCCCTCTCCTGAGACCTCGGTCGTTGGCTATGGACGGTGACGAGCTCGGCCGCAGCAGCCCTCAGTACCCACCGTCCTAAAGGACACTCCATGCCCTTCCGTCGTGAGCTCCCAGTGAGAACTGGGGTTCAGACGCTCCCCGTACGGAGCAGGACACGCAGCCGCGACACGCGCAGGACGTACTCACCGCCGAGGTCGCAGACGAGGGGGAACGGCGACAGGTCAAAGGCGGCCATCACGTGTCTCCCGTGCACACGCCACACGTCCTG
>NW_011889446.1:81120-89806 GCF_000151845.1 Pteropus vampyrus | reverse complement strand
CCATCCACCCATCCATCCACCCATCCATCCACCTATCCGTCCACCCACCACCCATCCATCCATCTGTCCATCCACCCATCCATCCACCCATCCGTCCACCCACCATCCATCCATCCATCCACCCACTGGGTGCACGTCCGGCCGCTCGAAGAGCAAATTCGCGTCTGCTCGGGGAATGGACCGGCACACACGTTAGAACAGCCACGTCCACCTTATTCTGTGTGTCTGTTTGTTTTACCGTGAATACCACACCCTTCGGTTCCCCTGTATTTGGTGAGTATTTTAAAGACACGCGTGATTCTGCCAGGCTGGGTGCTGGGCGTTACCTGTAGATGGCCGCGAAGACCTCTTCCGAGGGGACCCCGAAGGCCCGCACGTACTGGTTCTTCCCGTCCCTGCAAACAGGGAGGCAGCTGTCACTCAGCTCTGACACGTTCCGTGAACCCCGGCGAGGGCGCACGGTGGGGCACGGGCCCGCCCCTCAAGTCGCCGGTGCAACGGGCAGGAAGCAAAACCGAGCGACCGGACGCACTCACGCCATCCTTTCTAGGGAGAAGTCAACACGTGTTTGGAGCTGCAAGGTCCCCACGAGCACGATTCTCTGAGATGCGCAACGAAGGGATGCGATTTTACGGCAAAATCTAAAGAGAGGCAAAACGCTGAGCCAGCTGTGGACGCCATAGTCTGGAATGACGCATCGCCTGGCATCTAAGGAGACGAACCGCCTTATAAATGCAGGGTCAGCTGATCTACCCACAACTGCAGAGGCCACTGGTCTACCTGCAGCTAGAGGACCGGCTGGTCTACCTACAGCTAAAGGGCCACCTAGTCTACCCTTGGCTACAGGGTTGGCTGGTCTACCTATAGCTGGTGAGCCCACTGGTCTACCTGCAGCTGGACGGCCAGCTAGTCTACCTGTAGTTAAAAGACCAGTTAATCAACCTGCAGCTAGAAGACCAACTGGTCTACCTACAGCTAAAGGGCCACCTAGTCTACCCGTGGCTACAGGGTTGGCTGGTCTACCTATAGCTCGTGAGCCCATTGGTCTACCTGCAGCTGGACGGCCAGCTAGTCTACCTGTAGTTAAAAGACGGCCAGCTAGTCTACCTGCAGCTAGAAGACCAACTGGTCTACCTATTGCTAAAGGGCCACCTAGTCTACCTGCTGCTACAGTGCTGGCTGGTCTACCTATAGCTGGTGAGCCCACTGGTCTTCCCGCAGCAGGTCTACATACAGCTGGAAAGCTGACTGGTATACCTGCAGGTAGAAGGCTAGCTGGTCTACCTACAGCTAACGAGTTGACTGGTCTACCTGTAGCTGGGGTGCTAACTGGTCTACCTGTACTTGCAGAGATGGCTGGTTTACCTACAGGTAAAGCGTTAACTGGTCGATCTACAAATGGAAGGCTGCCTGGTCTACCTATATTTTGAGGGCTAACTGATCTACCTATAGTTGGAGGGCTGGCTGGTTTAGCTGCAGGTAGAGAGTCACTGGTCTACCTGCGGCTGGAGGGCTACCTGGTCTACCTATAGTTGGAAAGCCCACTGGTCTACCTGCAGCTGCAGAGTCAATTTATCCACACAGGTTCTATTTCGCCTTCTCCTCTGCAGCTGACGTAGAGGACCCCTTGGTCATTCTGTGCCACGTGGGACAGCCCCTGGTATCTGGCAGAACTGTCCCCCTGTGGCTTGTTTCCTTCCGTCCTTGACTGGCACCCCCCCGTCAGCCCCACACCTTTCTCGTATGCGGTTGGATGACCCCTGCGTTTAACCCTGGGGGCCACCTCTTCCCCACTGGACCTTCAGGGGACAAGAAATCACACACGAAGGAGAACTTGGAGCCCAGAAACACCACAGGAGGCCACCTCGAGGGGACGAGTGTCACTTTCCATTGTCCAAGAACTAGCTCCCTGTGCACCGGGGACAAGGAGGTGAAGCCTGAGGGTCCAACGAGACCTCGGAGACCTCGGCTGTCATCCGTTATTATGTGTGCTTCAGCGCTCTCAATTTATTTCTTTGACGGAATGAATTCCAGCCTCCAAACTTTGGGAGATGTCACTCAAAAATCTGAATGTGCTGCTTCTCGGAAAACACAAAAGTCGCTGGCAGCCGTGTCCCCATTGATACTTGAGCTGACGAAGGCTGGCCCCTCGGAAGGGCACGGGCTCTCCAGTGTGCCACTGCCCCCCGGTACCCCCCGGCTTTACCTGCTGAGCCATATTGTCAACCTTTACCGTTCAGAGACAGTATCACCCACCGTCGGCTTTGGCGAAACAGGTCGAGCAGCTGAGACGGACAAGCTAAAGTCCGCACAGAGGAAAGAACAGTTTTCTCAGCAGGAGACCACGTCTGCCTGCGACGCGGGACCCCGGAGCCCTGGTGTCATTCGTAGGGTTACTGAGAGTCCTTGTGGCACCAAGATCGGGTCCCCGCCCTTGGCCACTCTCCACACCAGCCTCAGTCTCTCCCCACCCACAGCTGCACCCTTGGGAGCGCGGGAGGCACTCAGCCGAAGTGACTGCCAGGCGCACGTCATGCGGGAATTAAATACCCAGCCACATCGTCATCACACAGAACGACGAGCTGTGCTTTTTCCAAAATAAACGATAAAACGCGATCCCAAAGCTACCGCAGGATGCGCGTGTGGTTTACATTAAAGCCACTAAGAAAGAACATGTCGAGTTCTGCTCCCCGACCGGACACAATTCCGTGCTCCCCCAACACGCACGCCCCAGGGACGTCTGCCCAAGCAGAACGTCTGGGGACGTCTCTGCCCGTCACCACTGGGGAGGGGGACGGCCACTGCCATCTGCTGGGGGGAGACCAGGAAGGCCGCTCAGCACCCTGCCGGGCCCAGGACGTCCCGCGGCAGAGTCAGGACCCCCGACGTCAGGAGGGGGAGTCGACGGACCTGACAAAGCACGAGACACTCGATTCTTTCCCTGTCTCTCCGTCTATGCGTCCGTCTCTCGTCCATGTGTCCGTCCTTCCATCTGTCCACCTAACATGTGTGTCTATATTATCCATCTCTCATCCATCTATCTATCTTTCTATCTATCTATCTATCTATCTATCTATCTATCTATCTATAGCTATCTAGCCATGCAATCATCTATCATTTATCTATGTATCTACCAGTCCATCTAATTCTCCATCATCCTTCTAGCTAGGTAATCTAATCTATTAATATCTACCTGTCTATCTCTCATCTATCTATGTATCTCTCTGTTATCCATCTGTCTGTCTGTCTGTCTGTCTGTCTGTCTCTCATCCATCTAACCATCTATCTCATTCTCAGCTGCAGCTGATTCAGCTCTCAGGAGATGCTTGAGACTGGGGACATGTTTTATTGTCACACCGGGGAGGGGGTGCTCCTGGCACCTGTGGGTGGAGACCAGGAGGCTGGTCAGCACCCTGCGGGTCACAGGACGCCCACGTCACAGTCGTCGGCCCCGACGTCCGCAGCGCCGAGGCTGAGAGAGCCTGGCGTGCAGTGACCAGTCACGACCCGGGCAGCCTCGCTTTCTGGCCCTCACTGGGTTCCGAGCCACCTGCCCAGCTCTGCCCGTGGCACATAGCACTGTCCCCTAGAGGACTTGCCGTCTCCGCCTGTGCATCCTGAGGCACGTCTGCGGGTCAACGGCAGAGAACTTTGGGATTTCCAAAGCCAGGGGTGTCGCGTTGGACTATGCAAGGGCCCTGGCGTGTCGCCCCCTGCACGCCCGGAAACCACCCCAGGCACCCGGGACAGGACGCCCACGGGCAACGCCACGCCCACCTCACGGCCTGGGCCAGGTGGCCCCAGCACAGGTAGGTCGTCTTGGCCAGATACAGCAGTATGTGGTGCTGGGACGTGGGGCTGCTCCTCGCCAGGTACCTGCGGGACAGCTCGCTGCTTCCGTACAGAGCTGAAAAGAAGCAAACAAGAGAAAACGTGGTCACTTCCACGGCAACGCTGCTCGCCGCCACCAGCACTGGCAGCAGGAGCCGGACGTCCCCCAGGACAGGACTTCCTGTGCCGTGATCTGGTTGTTTCACGGTTTTGTCTGTTCGCTGGATCCAGCGCCCGCACTGCCATGTGGAAGCCGCTGGGACAGGCGTCACGAACTCCAGGCGGCCGCACATCTGGGCCCCGGCTTGCTTTTGTAAATAAAGTTTTATCGGTCGCCGGCCACGCTTGTTTGTTTGTGTAGTGTCTCCAGCTGCTCTGCAGCTGCACACACAGCCATGAGACCTGTTACCGAGACCCCGCAGCCCGCGACGCCCAATACGCGTCTGTTCCTCCCAGCCCTTTACAGAGAGAGGTGCTGACAGTGCCCGGGGGATCCGCGCCCTCCGCCACGCCTGGCCACTCACCGCGTCCTCCTCCCGTGTCCACGCGAAGCAGCTTCAGCGACACGCAGGTGTCCAGCAGCAGCTCTGTGCCCTCGGGGCTGGTGCCCAGGCCCGCGGCCACCGCAGCCGAGCTCAGGGGCCCGGGGGCCTCGGCAAGAAGGTCGAAGACGCCGAGCTCGCAGGCCGCGAAGAGGACCTCGGACGAGGAGAAAGCAAGCTCTGAGGACACGCCCGCACGGCCGTGTCCACTGCAGCGCCGTGCAGCGCCCCCCGCCCGGGGCGGAGCGGCCCCCACGCCCATCATAGGGTCCGCACACGGGACTGTCACTCAGCCTTAAAGGGGGGCAGATTCTGACCGCTGTGACAGCCTGCATGGACGTCGGGTCACGGTGTCCGGTGACATGAGCCAGACACTAAGGGACAAGCCCTGCAGTGCTCCAAGCATACGAGGTCCCTAGAGTCACGCAGCCACCGCGAGGGAAGCAGCTGGTGGAGCCGGGGGCTGGGGAGGGGAGGGGGTGAGCATGTCGTGGGGACGGAGTCTCAGTTTGGGAGGACGGGAAGGTCCTGGAGGTGACACCGGTGATGGCTGCACGGTGACGAGAATGCCCGTCGCGCCCCTGAACTACGTGCCTGCAAGCGGTTCCGATGTCACGGGGGCGGCTCTGCTACGACAGGGAAAACTAACCGTTTCCATGATGCAGCCACCCCTCGTCCTGCGCGTCCCACACAAGTGCGCCTTTGGCGTGGAGCAGGGGTCCAGCGCGGAGGCCACCGAGTGCACAGGCTGGTCCCCAGCGAGGGTGCCAGCGAGGGCTTGCTGGGGGCCGGCTGCGTGCATGCGGGGCTGGCTGTGTGGACACAGGGACCGCCAAGGCCATCTCCTGGCTGGTCAGCCCGGGCGGGGTGCGGGAACAGGCGGCTTGGGGGTTCCCCCAGGGTCCCCGTGTCCTGCCCCGTGCCCCCCACAGCGTCGCTCTGCAGAAGAGCCGGCTGGAATCCGGTCCCCGGAAGCAGCACCCTCTACCGGGAACTATAAAGTCCCCAAGGAGGGACCCGCCGCACACGGGATGGACACACGCATGCGAGCAACCCCGTGCACACGCGTGTGAGCCCTCGAAACCCAACTGCTGGCCTCTGTCGGTTTAACGGGGCCAGAAAGTCTGGGAAACGGGGTGTGGGGGGCACTGCTTTCTGCTTTCGCATTCTGCACCTCTGCAGATGCATCATTTTAATTTTCCAAACGAAGAAATACATGCATTCCTTTTTTTTTTTACTATGTCAGCGGTGTTCCCTACACCGGTGGTCCCCAACCTGTGTGGCACCAGGGGCCGGGGCTCCTACGAGCACCGCAGGCCCGAGCATCTGAGGCGGAGCTGGGGCGGGGACGCTGGCGCTGGGCAGCGGCTGCGGACACAGATGCAGCTTCGCTCGCCGCTCACCTCCTGCGGGGCGGCCCGGTTCCGAACGGGACCAGGACACAGACCAGGACCAGTCCCCGATTCGAGGGCTGGGGACGCCCGCCATACCCAGTGGTTTCAGAGTCCGAAGACGGGCTGGGTGGTGTTCTTCTCATTCTCCGTCTCGAGAAGCGAGTCGGCAATGGCTTCGAACAGCGCCGAGTGTCCGTGACCCGTGAGCACCGTGTTCACCGTCTTGCCCAAGCTCCGTGGGAGGGGTGCCCGGGCTCGGGCGTCGCCGATGGTGACCGTGACAGATGAACGCACAGACGTGCCACGTGGCAACATGGTTTCTGGGGGCTGGCACCACACCTGTGGTCAGCATTGTGTCAACCGCTGGTGACACTGCGGTGATGCCGTGTGTCTGACCTCACTAACGAAGAGGGTGCCCCACCTCGCACCCCACCGGCACACGGCACAGCCCCGAGGCGTGTTTGGCGGGGGCCAGCGGGACAGCACCGTGTCACGTCTGCTCGGCGATTCTGGTCCTATTAGGTCTGACCCTGCTACATCGGGGCCTCTCGGCCTCACAGTGCTGACGGCTGGGGCCGGGCGGCTCTCTGTGAGGGTGGCGTCCTGGACGCCGCACCCTTAGACACCAGGAGCACCCCACCTCCAGCAGTGACAATGTCCCCAGACACGGTGGGATCCCCTGAGGCCAAAGTCCTCGTTTGAGAAGCAGCATCACAGTTCCGAGGACTTGGGCTGTGGCTGGTGTTGTTAACGCTGCCTGAGCCGCCACTGCCGCTTACTCAGCTGAGGCTGGATTAACTCATCCTCTGAAGGTCGTGGACTCGTGTCCAGGAAAAGTGCACAGACCGCACGTTTCCTCAAGGTCGCGTCACATTGACCCTCTGAAGGTCCCGTTCTGGTAACGCTGCAACAAGTCTGTTCCGTGACGGTTTCGTTAACTCTTATCCTGCTGTTATTTTGGCTCTGTATTAGGGCTGTGTGAACTCTCGCTGGATTAAGGTTCTATTAACTCTTATTTTCTTAAGTTTGTATTATGATCTATTTAATTAAGGTCGTATTAGCGGTTGACCTGTTAAAGCTTTTATTATTTCTTGTCGTATTAGGTCGCATTAACTGTTCTCTTATGATTGTATTAACTCTCGAATTAACATTGTATTAACTCTCGAATTAATATCGTATTAACTCTCGAATTAACATTGTATTAACTCTCGAATTAACATTGTATTAACTCTCGAATTAACATTGTATTAACTCTCCAATTAGCGTTACATTAAGTCTAGAATTCAGGTGGCATTAAGTCTCGTGTTAAGATTGTATTAACTCCTGTATTGAGGTTGGATTAATTCCTGCTCTACCGAGATTTCGGGAACCCTCGTTCTTTTAAGGTCGTATGAGGTTTCACTCCATTAACGTCTTAGCTCTGGTCCTGTTTGGCGACAAGTCAAGGACACGGTATCGTGTGATCAACGTGTCCCGACATTATCTTCCCCCCAAGCTTGATAAGCCACGCGTCAGCATTGCGTGAAGGGCCGGCAGCGCTGAATGGACAGCAGGCTGCCCAGCTGGCTGGGGACATCACAGGAGGACAGACAAGTCAGGGGAAGGCAATGTACTGCTGGGTTCTCTGCGGAGGGACGCCGAGGGAAGCCTCTGAAGTGGCTTCTGGGACCTGGCGGGGCCTCTGGTAGCTCTGGGGGCGATGGGCTTCCGTTCGCAGTGGCCTCTGCCTGAGCCTGAGCACCCCCTTCGACCGTGACGCAGGCACGGCCAGGCTGCGTTCAACTTCCCGCGACTGCGTGGCCAGGAGAAGCTGCGGGTATCTGTGCGTCTCGTCATAGCTGTCGCGAGGAACTCAAAATGCCATCGGCGTGTGACGTCCCGGGGCAGCTGGGTTCAGCCGCTGCCCGTCTCTGGGCATCTCTGGGCCACCAGAAGGTGAAGCTGCATGTTCCCCAAACAGCAGTCACTGAAAAAGCCCGCGGGAACCCCGTTGACCACCCTCACCCCGTGAAGCACCCCGGCGGCTCTGCCCCCATCGGCCCCATGCACACTGGCGCACGGAGCCCTCCCCCACCGGACCCCACACGGGGAACGGGACTGACGGCTCTTCCAGAGGCCCGTGTCCCGCCACAGACTGCCCGCCAGTGCCGTCGACGCCATCCAACACACCGACCCCGGCGCCTTCAAAAGATAACATCTAAGTCCACGTGGCCTTGTTTTTCCAATTGCACTAACATTCACATAGCGAAAGATTCGCCATTTAAACCGCACGATTCGGGGGCAGCGAGCGCCTTCTCAGTGCTGCGTGATCGTCATCGGTGTGGAACCCCAGCACGTTCTCACGGGGAAGGAGACGGCCCCCCAGCCCGCGCCCCCGCGACTCTGCTTCCTGCCTCTGCGGCTCTGCCTGGCGCGGACGCGGTGCAGAAATCGACCTGGCACGTCGCGGCCTTCACGTCTGCTCCTCCGCTCAGCATCACGTTTCTTCGGCCACAAGAAGGCAGGCAGGTCGGTGCCACACTGCGGGGGACCCTCCGAGACCTCACAGTCCGTTCGCCCCTTGAACCTTGCAGGGTTGGGGCGCACGCCCCCGTGTGCTCGAAAACCTGCACATGGCTGCGACTCCCCCGGAATGCAAATGCCAGCAGCCGGCCGCTGACCGGACGCCTCACCGATCGCGTGCCCCGTGGGCGCACACAGATTTCGCATGTTACACGTATGACATACTGTGTTCTGACAATGGCGTCGGCTAGGGAAAGGAAAACGTCATTAAAAAATGATGAGTCTAAGGCCACGCCACCCCGAACACGTCCGATCCCGTCTGATCTCAGAAGCTCAGCAGGGTCGGGCCTGGTGAGTCCTTGGATGGGAGACCACCTAGGAAGACCGGGTGCTATAGGCATACAAAATTTAAAAAAA
>NW_011889446.1:79917-81005 GCF_000151845.1 Pteropus vampyrus | reverse complement strand
AAGCCTCTGAAGTGGCTTCTGGGACCTGGCGGGGCCTCTGGTAGCTCTGGGGGCGATGGGCTTCCGTTCGCAGTGGCCTCTGCCTGAGCCTGAGCGCCCCCTTCGACCGTGACGCAGGCACGGCCAGGCTGCGTTCAACTTCCCGCAACTCCGTGACCAGGAGAAGCTGTGGGTATCTGTGCGTCTCCTCATAGCTGTCGCGAGGAACTCAAAATGCCATCGGCATGTGACGTCCCAGGGCAGCTGGGTTCAGCCGCTGCCCGTCTCTGGGTGTCTCTGGGCCACCAGAAGGTGAAGCTGCATGTTCCCCAAACAGCAGTCACTGAAAAAGCCCGCAGGAACCCCGTTGACCACCCTCACCCCGTGAAGCACCCCGGCGGCTCTGCCCCCATCGGCCCCCTGCACACTGGCGCACGGAGCCCTCCCCCACCGGACCCCACACGGGGAATGGGACTGACGGCTCTTCCAGAGGCCCGTGTCCCACCACAGACTGCCCGCCAGTGCCTTCGACGCCATCCAACACACCGACCCCGGCGCCTTCAAAAGATAACATCTAAGTCCACGTGGCCTTGTTTTTCCAATTGCACTAACATTCACATAGCGAAAGATTCGCCATTTAAACCGCACGATTCGGGGGCAGCGAGCGCCTTCTCAGTGCTGCGTGATCGTCATCGGGTGTGGAACCCCAGCACGTTCTCACGGGGAAGGAGACGGCCCCCCAGCCCGCGCCCCCGCGACTCTGCTTCCTGCCTCTGCGGCTCTGCCCGGCGCAGACACGGCGCAGAAATCGACCTCGCGCTTCGCGGCCGTTCACGTCTGCTCCTCCGCTCAGCATCATGTTTCTTTGGCCACGAGAAGGCAGGCAGGTCGGTGCCACACCGCGGGGGACCCTCCGAGACCTCACAGTCCGTTCGCTCCTTGAAGCTTGCAGGGTTGGGGCGCACGCCCCCGTGTGCTCGAAAACCTGCATATGGCTGCGACTCCCCCGGAATGCAATGCCAGCAGCCGGCCGCTGACCGGACGCCTCACCGATCGCGTGCCCCGTGGGCGCACACAGATTTCGCATGTTACACGTATGACATACTGTG
>NW_011889446.1:75504-79524 GCF_000151845.1 Pteropus vampyrus | reverse complement strand
TGTTTGCTGAAAAATAATGCGCATACGAGTGGCCGCACGTGGTTCGTCCGCGGTCTGACAGGCAGCCGTTTTTAAACGCATCTGCGTATAAATCTCTCCCGTCGTATCTTCCATAAATAAATAGTTTTTGGATATTAAAAAAATATAAGTAAATAAAGGTGTCACCTCCTCTGTAGTGTGTTGACGGACAAGTGCCTGCGCTGCCCCGGATGAGTGTGTTGAACACCTGTGTGCCAATGGCCTCCGTCTCCTCTGTAACCCCATCTACTTCCCGTTAAGCTTTTAAAAACATCCTTCCCAGACAGGGTCCCTGGGTGTCAGCAAGTCCCCAAAAAGGTCCCCATGTCCCTGTGGCCATCGTCCCAGAACGTTCTGCTCACCTCAAGGAGATCCCCTCCCCATGAAACAGTGGGCATCCACTGCCCCGTCCCAGCCCCCAGCCTTGGGGTCCATGCGTGCCCAGGGGGACGTGTCCCCAGATCGGTACCTGGGAGACCATGAAGCCATTGGTGTAGTCACTCAGCAGACGATCACTGTCCTCCTCTGCGGAAGCCATTTTCTCCCACGCTGGAGTGGCTTTGAGGGTCCCGGGCTGTCCTGGCTTCAGGGAGCTTGGGGACAACCAGCCGCTTGGGGCTGCTGGAGGCCTGATGGGTGAGTGGGGACAAGGGTGGCTCAAGCTGGGACCTCAAGCCCCTCGGCAAGAAGTGTGCTCTGCAGCCAGGCAGGCCGTGGGACACGAGGCAAATGTACTCGCAGGGGATGCGGGCACAGACTGAACGCGGGAGCGATGACGGGCACTGGGGAGTGTCTCAGGGGACACGGTGACGAGCCATCGGCTGCATTTCCTTGATTGAACCTTAAGCGGACCGTCTCAGACGCCCAAATCCCCAGGCCTGAGGGCCGGCCTGGGATCTTCCGCTAAGGCGATTACTTTGGAAAGGAGATTGAGGGCTGAGCGGGGCCGGACGCGGCCCCTGGGGACACGAGCCCAGCGCCTGGGTCCCGGGGGCGCTGCCGGGATTCGCCCTCCCAGACACAGCGTCGCCAAACCAAGGAAAACAAGACGCCAGCCTGAGAGGTCAAGTGCTGCCACCTGCCGCAGTAAGACAGGACATCGGCGTGGCCGACAGGGCTCCAAGCACGCACCTCGGGGAGGGGTTCCTTCGGCGGCGGAGGCAAAAGTGTCCTCGGATTAGACTGTGGTGATGCTGTGCCCCGGTGTGAATGTACAAAAAATAAAAATCAATGTAAAACACTGAATGGCCCACTTTAAAGGGGCCCATTTTTTGGTGTGCGCGTTGTATCTCGGTAAGGCCGCTTTTTAAAAAACGACGGATTGTAGAACCATTTTAGGTTCACAGCAAAATTTGAAAGGAAACACAGATTTTTTTTTTTTTTTTCCCCATATGCCCCCAGCTCTCACACAAGTATACTTCCCCAGCTAGGTGGCTGTAAAAGTAAAAAAAAAAAGCATATCTGGGAACTTGGGAAGATAAAGTGAGCGAGCCTCAGATGGCCACGGCTACCTGACACTGTGCAGTGTGGCCCAGCTCCCCGCGTGCCAGGGTCCCCACTCCCTAAGGAACGAAGACGCCCATCTTCCCTGCTCCTGAGCGGCTGCCTGCGGGGGACGCCGCTCCAGGAGGGCCTTCTTCCATCCCACGGAAAGCAGGGGACGGGCCTCCACCACGGGGAGAGGCCGCGGTCACCGTGTCACCCAGCCCCCTCTCTAGCAGGTACCTCTGGGATGGAAGCGTCAGGGAGCACGGTCAGTGTGTGGGGGGCGGGGGCTGCCACCCTGTGAGCACGGGGACGGTGTGGTTGTAAAGGTGTCCACGTCCCCAGTTTTATGACTGTGTTTGAGCCAAACAGACGACATGTGCCAGGGGCAGAGCCTCCAATGCCCCCAGAGAATGGCAGTTTGCAGTTTGCAGTTTGTGTGTTCAGAATTGAGGAAGGGACACGAGGAATGTGACATGGGGGTGGGGGACAGCCGGGTGAGTGGATCCCAAGGCAGGTGACAAGATTCTGCTCTCTTGAGTGTCTTGCAAAGGTGTGTCGACCAGGAGCGTGGACAGGCTGGCCGAAGGCAAAGACAATCTTTCACAAAAGAAGTGACATGGGGGGGCGGGCGTGACGATTGGCCGTGACCTGCCTGGGCAGGAGTTCGGGATCCCAGCGCCCTGCGACATCACTTTCGGTCAGTTTAGGACCGCACCCCCTCTCCACACAGTAAAGAGACGGAAGCTGGGGGCGCGGCAGACAGGTCAGCGACAAGGATTAGTTTTTGTGAAAAGAAGCTGACGACTGGGACATGGCCTGAACTCCTTAAAACGGTCAGTTATTGAGGCCCGGTGACCCAGCACGAAGCCCCGGGCGGAGACAGGGAAGGGACCGGGAGCCTGGACGACGGGGCGCGCGGAGCGGGCCGAGTGCGCGGGGTGCTCTTCTGCGCCCGCAGCGCTGGGCCGGGTGTGGGCTGGCGGGGCAGGGTGGGGAGGCTGCTCACACCGGGGGCAATGCCGCCACGCGCAGCAGTGAAACTCGGGGTCAAAAAGCAGCTGCGACACGGCAGCAGGTCACCTCGGCTTTGCCCTCGGCCACCTGACGTCGGTGCCCGCAGAAGCGGAGCTGGAGGGGAGCCGAGGGCGCTGCCGGGCCCCGCCCTCCGGGACCGCTCCGCCCAGCGCCTGGCACTCTGTCCTTTCCCAAGCTCGCCTGCAGGCCAGGTCCTTCTGTGGCAGAGAACACAAGAGCCACAGTCACGTCCGCTGCGTGTCACATCCCAGACCACCGGTGACCCCACCCCCTCGGGTGTGGAGAACACCTGTGCCGGTTCCTGCCTGGAGCGCAGCCAAGGAAGTGGGGCCCCAGGCCGCCTGAACCCAAGGAGTTTGTAGCCAACGCCAGAAGGTCACAGGCCACACTCCGTATGGGGAGGGGGTTCTTGGCAAACAGGCAGGGGACGCCAAGGTCCCAATCAAAGGCAGCTTCACCCTGACCAGAACGTGTGAACTACAATCCCGTATTTTCGTCTGATTTCAAAATAAGGGCCTTGCTCTTTTGTAGGCGTTCAGCCAGGTGGAACTGTGATGAATTAGTGGTGTCTTTACTTCCAGTGAGATGACAGTCCCAGTCGCCTAGGAAATGGTTCAAGACAAAATGCTGTAAATGAGACAGACAGAGACCGATGAGAGATACAGCAATAGAGAGTTAGAGACGGAATTAGAAATAGCAAGAGATACAGTTAGACGTGGACATAGAGATACAGATACAGAGTTAGATAAAGGGACAGAGACAGAGGTAGAGATCAAGACAGAAACAGAGACAGATAAACAGAGTTAGAGCGACAGAGACAGAGATAGAGGCGGAGTTAGAGATGGGGATGGGGTAGGAATAAGGATATAGAGTTAGACAAGTAGGAAGATATTGAAACAAATAGAGACCAAAACACGGCGTGAGTTAGAGGCAGAGAGACAGGGACAGAGACGGGGACAGACAGACGCAGAAGCACTGCGCGGCTCTCCCAGCTCAGCGCCCTCCTGCCGCTTCTTGCTGTGTTGCAAGCGCCATCAGTGGCCGGGACCCGGTCCGCGCCTTCTGCCGCGCGTCTGCACCTGTCCCTGCTGACATCTCCGCGGCCGCAGCGCCTTCCTTCTTCCTGATCTTTTATGTTCCGTCTTGTCGTGGGCGCCTCTGCCTGGATCACCGGTGTGCCACTCCAGAGGACGCCCCCACCTCAGAGACCCTCCGTGGCCCGGACACCCCCACCTCCTCACCAGCACTGGGCCCTCTCCTCCCTCCCGTGGGCCCCTCCACGGCCCCCAGGGCGCGGGGAGCCCGCTCACACCCGGCACGCAGCCTGGGTGCCAGAGCGCCCCCCGGCGGCGAGACGCGCTCGGGGCGCTCACCGCAACTGCTGACCGCTGGGCGTCTGAGCGCACGCGCACCTGCACCCACACCCGGCTGGCGAGACGAAGCCATCCCAGGGAAAGGGAGGCGTGACCCGCCGCCCAC
>NW_011889446.1:73052-74209 GCF_000151845.1 Pteropus vampyrus | reverse complement strand
GAGACTTCCGAGGGGCGCTCCCCACCGCTGGGCGTCTGAGCGCACGCGCACCTGCACCCACACCCGGCTGGCGACAGACGAAGCCATCCCAGGGAAAGGGAGGCGTGAGTCTGCCGTGCCGTCCCCGCTGTGACCCGCCGCCCACACGCTGAGATGTGGTACCGCGGAGGTTATCACAGTCGGGGGTCCCAGCTGCGCCGACTCCGCCGCCACCTGCACGCGGCGGCGCGAAGACCACTTTTTCTGTACTTCATGTTTAAAAAGTACCTTTCGCTTCAAGCGTTTCTTCAGTGAGTTCACTAAACTTTACGTTCCCCGCGTGGAAGCCTCAAACACGCGGGGCTCTCCCTGGGGGTTTCCACTACCGCAGAGCCCGCTCCGCGGTGGGGGTGGCAAACGACCCCGCCCTTTCAAACCCATGACCAAAGGCCGCTCCACAGAACTTCGAGCGGACGACCGACCACGGAAAACACCAGTTCATTGGAAAAGGATTTTATTTCACCATAAAAATGCAAACTGGAATTAACACCGTCTCTAATGCAAACATTACAGCGATTTTTAAGTATTTCTGCGCTTCACGTGGAGAAGCGAACACCTATAAAATTTAACAAGTTTGCAGCCTTAAATCTGCTGGAAACATCCCGAGTAAAAATAATTTAGCAAAAGAGCTTCTTAAAAAAACCACGCACGCTAACCTGGACTAGAAACCGAAGCTTTTAACTGGCCTCTTCTACCTCAGGTGCTCCAACTCGTAACAGCGTCTGGTGGGCGTCAGGCGCCCCCGCGAATGGGCGGGCCCCTCACGAAGCCGACGCCCTGGACCTTCGATATCGTAGGACTTGCGCCTTCCTCAGCCACGACTTCCTGTGCCCAGGTCCCTGTGTTTTGTTGGCTTTCCCATCAGGTAAAATTACAAAAAGGAAAAGGGAAAAAAAAAAAAAACGCCAAAGCAAGGCTGTCTTCCCGCGCCGGTGGGGCTGCGCTGGTCCACTCTGACCTCCGAGACGTGTCGTGCGCCCCCAATGACATCAGCACACGTGGACGTCCCTGAGCGGGACAGACGTGCCCTGCCCTGTTCACCGCGGGTCCGCCCCGCAGGACGTTCCCGAGGGCGCTGGCGATGTTAAAGCTATTGGATCAAGTTTCAAGGGAACGAG
>NW_011889446.1:72385-72913 GCF_000151845.1 Pteropus vampyrus | reverse complement strand
AACAGAGAGGTCACGGGAGGCAGGTCTCAGGTCATAGATGAACTTCTCACACACAGGTCGGTGCCAGATCGAGCTCCCGGGGACGAGGGAAAACTTCCCTCCCTACAGCTCTCGACCCGTGTGGCACCAGGGGAACCGCGGGGACCAACGGGGGCAAAAAACACGAACACGCACAGCTACAAGGAGATTCCGAGACATTATGTAGCAGGAAGAGGGCACAGTCCACCTAGCACATGAGCCGCTTCCGGGGAACGCAAGCCCACAGGGACAGTTTCCGCTCTGCACGGCCCCGATCACGGGGCACAAGCACGCGCCAGACCCCCCATCACGGGCCATGAGCACACGCCGTCTCACAGAAATCTCGCAAGGTCACTAACATCGGCTACTTGGGGACAGCGACTTTAAAATAAATCCACAGCGTAGCCAAACAGCCTAGCTCCTGACACCATTTTTCTTGCAGGGGATCCCCAAAAACAGGATCCAAACGGAAGCGGGCCACGCACGCCAGCCAGGAACGACTGCCGGGGG
>NW_011889446.1:71853-72335 GCF_000151845.1 Pteropus vampyrus | reverse complement strand
AACAGAGAGGTCACGGGAGGCAGGTCTCAGGTCATAGATGAACTTCTCACACACAGGTCGGTGCCAGATCGAGCTCCCGGGGACGAGGGAAAACTCCCCTCCCTACAGCTCTCGACCCGTGTGGCACCAGGGGAACCGCGGGGACCAACGGGGGCAAAAAACACGAACACGCACAGCTACGAGGAGATTCCGAGACATTATGTAGCAGGAAGAGGGCACAGTCCACCTAGCACATGAGCCCCTTCCGGGGAACGCAAGCCCACAGGGACAGTTTCCGCTCTGCACGGCCCCGATCACGGGGCACAAGCACGCGCCAGACCCCCCCATCACGGGCCATGAGCACACGCCGTCTCACAGAAATCTCGCAAGGTCACTAACATCGGCTACTCGGGGACAGCGACTTTAAAATAAATCCACAGCGTAGCCAAACAGCCTAGCTCCTGACACCATTTTTCTTGCAGGGGATCCCCAAAAACAGGATC
>NW_011889446.1:66930-71123 GCF_000151845.1 Pteropus vampyrus | reverse complement strand
GGGACACGTTGCTGAGGCCTGAAGCCCGGGAGCCACCGCGACAACACAGCTAAAGGCAGTCACGGTGCGTCAGACCGGACACGCGAGGACACGGATGGCGCCTCACGGGGGAAGAAGCCAGGGTGCAAAGCGCCCTAAGACCGGGACGGTGGCGGCAGAGCGGAGGCCCTTCTACGGATTCTGGCCCACAAGGCTCCAGAGCCGCGGGTCGAGGCCGCCTTGTGAGTGACACGGCTCTCAACAGAACGACAGCTAAAGCCCAGACCTGTCGTCTCCAAGGACACGCCGGCCCAGCTGGACGGTCCTCACTAACACCCAGCTACCCACACAGAGGGGCCCCTGGGCCCGCCTGCAGGCTGTGGCCGAGAGAGGGGTGGCAGGCAGCCTCGCCCGGCTGGACAGCCTGGCACCTGGGCCCTAGTACCCGCCCACGGAGCGGCACAGGCCCCTGCCCGCTGCTCGGCGACCACAGCAGAGGCACCCCCACGCTGTCTGGAACCCTGCGTCCTCACCACGTGTCCCCGGGACAGGCTGTCGTCTGCCCCCCAGGCGGAGTGGTCTGTCCCCAGGGCCACGACACGGCCCACTTCCTGGGCTGCTCTTCCTCCAATAAAGGTCAAGGGAATGGCTTCTTCAATGGGCCTGCAGAGCTGCCAACTGAAATGCCGGGGGCTCGGGGGGACTGGGTGTCTGTGGGTCACAGCCAACACCCCAAAGGCAGGAACAAGGTCCGTTCTGCACGGGGGCCGGGCCAGATGCATGCGGCAAGACGTGTCTCCGACTGAGTGTCCGGCCCTGCCTGAGGACAGCAGCGGCGGGCCAGCGGCCTACTCCGCACAGTCGCCCCCCGCCCAGGGCGCCCCGAGGACAGCCAGGCCATGGCTGGTGCAGGACCCCGCCCTCCCATGCCCGCACCCGCCCACACTGTCCATGGCGCTTCCCGGGCCAGCGAGCTGACTGTCCTCCAGAGTCACGCCCACTGGACCTGCCACCGTGATATCAGGCTCTGGACCAAAGGAAGATACGGCTCCATGCAGAAGCACGTTGGCACCTCATTCCAGATCTCAGGGAACAGCAGACGCCAGAACGAGGGCCAGCAGTAGGGACGGTTAAGTCAGCTCTACAAAGAGATCGACGAAATCACCCGGCAAATCACCCGGCACATCCCCCGAGCCCGAGACTCAACAGCCGGCCCATCGGAACGGACACGGGCCGTAAAACAGCGCGTCCACGGCTGGGCAGTGCCCGCGGGTAGGCTGCTTTTATAACGAACAAGACAAGACAAAGGCGAAAGCCGAGCCCCGTGCCGCGCCCGGCGGCGATGGTGGAGGAGGGGCCGCTGCCCCACAGGCCCCTCAACCGCAAACCGCTTCGTTAAACCCTGACCACCGCCGTCAGTTCTCCAGCGCAGTTAACACAGATTCACCCGACACGCAAACAGCACGATGGCCAGACGCTCTGCGGGCTTCAGCGGGACGCACGCAGGTGAACAGGTGACGCGGCCTAGCAGGGCCGGTGCTGTCACAAGACCCACACAGGCTGCGTCACAAATGGAAGAGTTCCAGGGAGGGACCAGGAGCTGTAGGTCACACACCTCCTGCCGCGTCTCCAGCAGCTG
Source organism: Pteropus vampyrus (assembly GCF_000151845.1). NCBI lineage: Eukaryota > Metazoa > Chordata > Mammalia > Chiroptera > Pteropodidae > Pteropus > Pteropus vampyrus. The sequence goes on along the minus strand of NW_011889446.1, from coordinate 69,505 downwards.
CGGCACGTGGCGACGCAACACAGGTGCGCACAGGTGCATGCACGCGTGCACACGGCAGCGAACAAGCACACGCACACACAAGCGTGCACAGTGGCACACGGCGCACGCACTAGCACACGTACACATGCACGCTCACGCACGCACAGGCGTGCACATGGCAGCACACGTGTGGCCCTCGGGCCAGCGGTCCGCGCACCTCTCCTCGGCCCGCTGCCGCTGCTCGGCCTCCTTCTCACGCCGCTTCTGCTCCTCCCTCTGCTGCTCCAGCTCCTGAAGCTTCTGCCGCTCCAGCTGCCGCTTCTTAATGGAGGCGTCGCTCAGGTGTTTGGTCGAGTCGAAGGAGACCTTCACGAGGAAACAGCCCTCAGTGGCCGACCGGACGCGTGCTGGACACGCACGTCACCTCCCAGCGTTCCCAAGGACAAAGCCGCCCCCTTCCCGACACAGCGCTCCCTTCTGCTCTGAGGCTGCGACCCCGCCACCACGGGGCCTGTGCCTCCACTGACGGAGGACAGGCAATGGCCACGAAGACCTGGCGCCGCTACAGCGCTGGTGTCCTGGTCCCCGCACGGGAACGCCGGTCACAGCCAACAGTGACAGAAGGAACGGCCCCCAGTGTCTGCAAAGGCACTGGGAGGCAGCAGGCGCCGCCGGCTGGGGCGAGGTCAGCACCCGTGCGGGACCCCTCCCCGCCCACGCACGTCACACGTCCACCATCATGTGTTTCCCTCAGACACGGGTCAGCCGAAGCCACCGTGGGACCCGCCAGCCTGTGTGACTCCTGCCCGGAAACGCCAGTGCACGCGGCGGTGTGAGGACACCGAGGGGCGCCCCGGGCCACGGCCGGCACTCACCTTGATGTTGCAGGCCACCGCCTTGCCGTCCTCGCCCTTGTACATGAGCTTCATGCCACGCAGAGCGCTCATGGCCTGGATGAAGCCCGCGTACTCGCGGTACTGCACGTAGGCCTCGAAGTTTAAGTGCCCGCCGAAGCTGAAGGTGTGGAAGTTGCGGCCGGTCATCTCCTCGCGGTAGGGGTCCAGCATGGGGATGTCCACGTTGCGCACCTCCCCGAACCTCTCGAACACGCGCACCAGCACGTCCTCGCTGGGCTTCTCGGAGCCCGACTCCTTGCGGGCGAACCACTTGCAGGGCAAGCCCTCCAGGTGGATGGTGTCCGGCCGCTCCCCCGGCAGCGTCTCGTTCATGTCCTTGGCGTCGCGGAAGAAGGAGTCCCAGTCGTGGCGGGTGGGGAAGTCGACCTTGAACTCGGCGGCCCGCACCTTGAGGATGTCGGAGAAGCCGCTGAGCTTGATGGTCTTGCCGTCCAGGCAGGCCAGGAAGCACTTGACCAGGCTCTTGTTCTCCACCTCGCCCTCGAAGCGGATGAAGTCCATGGTGCTCTTGGAGATGCGCAGCGTGGAGAACTGGTGGCTGTGCACCATGCCCTTCAGCCGCTCCATCACCTCCCAGTTGGAGATGGACTTGCCCGGCTGCTTCAGCTGCGGCAGCGCCACGCTGATGGTCATCTTGGTGATGGGCTTCAGGTAGAGGCCGTGGGCGGGGCACAGCTCCACCGCCTCCGACGTGTCGTGCACGATGGTGGCCGCGGCCATAGCCGGGACCTCGGGCCTGGAACGCAAACGCACACGGTCAGGGCCGGACGCACCTGACGCCGGGAGTGGAGCGAGGCTGTTTCCCTGGCCAGCTGGAGGAAGGGTCTCCACCTCGCCGAGCGCCCCCCTCACCTGGCAGGGCTGTTACGCCATCATCATGGTACGCTACAGGGAAAAGGACCTGGGCTGACAGAACCTGGTACCAGAGCGGCGTCTGGGCCTGTCAGCGCTGTCCTGCAGCTGCTGGAGCTGCGGGGACTGGGGCCCCGCTGGCGGACCCCCCCACGCTCTGGGCCGGAGGAGGCAAGCTAGAGCCTGCCCAGCTTCCCAGGAGTGGCGACAGCGGGCTGGGGAAGGGACAGGGCGGGCGAGAGCCCAGCTCCAGGCACCACGGATGGTCTGTGGGGGAGGCGGCGGCTATGTGCGCCACGAAACGCCAAGTGCCAGGCTGGAGAACCAGCCAAACCCCCTCTGCCCGAGGGAAACCGGCAAGTGCTGGTCGGGCCCCATCCTGGGGCCTGGAGCCTTTGCACCTCTTCCTCCCCCACCCCCACCCCCACGGGGGCCGGCTTCCCTACTGGTCCGACAGGTCTTTGGAGAGCCAGGAGCTGACACCAGACACCCGGACGGCACTGGTGGCCGGGCCGGCCTGCCCGCCAGCTCTGGTCACCCACTGCGCAGCTCAGAGGCTTTTCGACAGGCCCCGCAGCCAAAGGGCTGCGCGGATGGAAGGGCCTACTGGATGGGTGACGGGCCACCTGTGCTGCGACCCGGGCTGTCCCCAGGACTCTCTACTCCAATCCCTAGCTACCTATCGCCCTGCCCGGATGCCCACCAGTGCCCCTGGTACCCCAGGCCACCTCCAGCTGCAGTAGAGGGAGTGGGGGTCAGTCCCCACACCTCCACCCCATGCAGCTACCTCTGGGGCTGCTCTTCCTCCCCCAACCGCCCACTGCAGG
>NW_011889446.1:60080-64944 GCF_000151845.1 Pteropus vampyrus | reverse complement strand
TTGTTTGTCTAGATAACACTTATGTTACATTATGTTCATATGTGATTACATATCAATACGTAACATAAATATATGATATTTTAAATGTTTTATATTTTTATACTTTATATTTGTCTTAACGTTAAGTTTAAATATAAGTGTATTTTACATGTAATATTTAAATATAATTTATGTATTAAACATATTTTTCTATAATCACACACTCATGATTATGTCATTATAAATTAGCAGATTATAATTTATTAAGCTTCCACATTATGCCAAACGCTGTACAAGGCAAGGGCTTCTAATGCCCCAACTATGCCACAAGTCCTCAAGCTGAAAACCCAGGGTCAGAACACCAGAGGAGGGGCCCTTGGTCATCCAACATGGGGTGCCAACCCATTAGCGATAGAAGGCGAGGATGAGTGGAGGGACCCAGGTGTCAAGTGAAGTTTAACACAAAGGGGTTCCTGGGTGATTTCTGGATGTCCGCTAGGTGTGAGTCATGTCCTGTTCATACACTGTCCTTAGAGGCATGCATGACCGTGTCCTCCACCTGACAAGGAAGAAGCAGAGGCCGCAAGGTCCCCCAGGATGGGGGCCCAGCCTTTGAACCCAGGCAAGCTTCCCAGTAGGGACAGTGTCTTGGCTGTCTTCAGTGACCTCGTTTTCTTGGGGACACAGAGATGTTGGATATTCTCCTGGAAACCTTCTTCTCCGATCCTGCTCGCATGTCGATGGCGTGTCTGTTTCCCTGCAGAACTACCAAATTCCGAAGCTGAGTTTATGCCATGCTCTTCGGCAGAGCATTTGTAAAGCCCACGAATGAATGAGATGTTCACTCCTCTGGCCCCAGCACGCCCGAAGATGATTTAACACTTTGGGAAACGTGTGAGGAAAATCCCATGAAACGTTTGAGCAAGATATGGGTTCTCCAGAGGCATCTGAGAAACAGGAAGTTCCGGATTACCTGCCGCCGAAATCCTCGGTCGTGGGGCGCTCTGCATGCGCGTGGCTGTGTGAATCACTCCCATTGATGGTACACAGGAACTGGGAATATGGTGGCGTGTCACTCCCAGGATTATATGTCACAAGTCAAGGAATTTTGTGGTTGTAATTAAAATCCCTAATCGGTTGATTCAAGCTCATCAAAAGAGAGATGGTTCTGGGTGGGCCTGGCATAATCAGGTGTGGGATACAGCGTGAAGAGGTTGGGGAGATTAGACGCAGCAGAGACACAGCCGGGCCGCCCGGAGAAAGCAAACGGCCTCACCGAGAAGCTCGCTTGGCAAGAGTTAGCGGCTGACTTCTGAGAGAGGAAGGCGCCAGTACTAACACAGAAGAAACTGAATTCTTCCAGCACCCGGGGAGCTTGGAAGAGAGCCCCAGGCCTCGAATGAGGCCCCAGCCCTGCCTGACACCCTGATGTGAGCCTGGGGACCCAATTAGCCTGTCAAGTATGTGTCTCTTGCAGCCACTCCGTGTGTAGCCATTGGTTACACCGCAGTATATAACTAACATCTGGAATAAGCGCGCATATGCTAAGCCCTCATTAACCACCGAGAATTACATAGTCTTCCCTTATGCAGAAAACAACTCTCTATGCTTAAATAACCACCGGTTTTCTCATCGTCACGGTGTGAGTTTCCTGGGGATGCTGTGAGTCAGTGTCACTAAATGAGCAGGTTCACACAGCAGGGATCCATCCTCTGACAGTTCCAGAGGCCACAAGTCTGATGTCGGGTGTGAGCACTGTTGGTTCCTTCTGAGGGTTTTAAGGAACGAGCTGTTCCAGGCCTTTCTCCAGCTTCCGGTGGCCTGGGAGCAATCCTTGGCATTCCTTGGTTTGTAGACACATCGCTCCAACCTCTGCCTCCATCTCCACGTGCCTGTCTTCCCTCTGTGTGTGTCTGTCTTCCTTTCTTCTTCCTACAAGGACACCCTACGTGTTAGCTTAGAGCCCACCAGACTCCACTGTGACCTCACGCTAATGTGACTAATTACTGCTGACACAGAGGTATCCAGGACCACGCAAGACGCCGGTGCTCTGAGACCTGCGACCAGCCAATTGACACTTGTTTCTGAACCTTAGCTGGTCCAATTCTGGCTTCTCTTGAGACTTCGACATCTCCCTCTGTCTAACGCTTCACAGGTTTGGCATCTTCGACACGGTGTCGACATTTCTTACACTCTGACCCAGATATACAGACTCTGTTAATCTTTTCCTACGAGAAAAATGCCTGCGGATGTGTGTGGGTTTATGAGTGACTACCTGTCTGCATGCATCTGTCTGTCTCTCTATTCATCTACCCACCTACCTACCTACCTTTCCAGTTATCTATCCATCCACCCAAGTACCCTTCCATGCATGCATCTATCCACTGTCATATCTGTTCATCCATCTACCCACTTATCCATCCATCCACTATCCACCCATCCATCCATTATCCATCCGCCATCCATCCATCCATCATCCATCCACCCATCTACTTATCTGTCCACTCATTTATCCATCCATCTGCCCACCCATTTATCCACTTATACATCATCCACTTATTTATCTTGTCTCTCTATCCATCCATCCATCCGTCGACCCATTCATCTGCCCACCCACCTACCCTTCCATCAACCCTCCACCCCCCGCATCAATCCATAGCTCCATTCACCCACACATCCATCTGTCTACCCACACATCCATCAACCCATTCATCCACTCATCTACCGGTTCACACATCGCCCTCCATCCATAGGCCTCAGATATAAAGGCCTCTGAAGCCTACATTACTCCTTTCCACTAGGGGGCACACTTAGCACCCCAATGAACACCAGAGAAAGCTCTGCCACAGGAAGCCCCCCTTCTGGTCTTGAAGCTAGGGTCCTGAAGGCGGGTTACTGTATCACCCATCCTCAGCAGAGTCCGCCCAGTGCTTTCTCCCAAACATGGCCCTGCTTATGAAGTCTGCCCTTTGCAACTCGCTCTCTTATTGGATAAGTCTTTATTTACTCCAGAACTTTTAATGCTACGCCTGCCCATCAAGTTCTAAGCACAACGCAAAGCAAACGAGGTGAAGAAGCCATGCCATGCGCCGACTGCCTTCTCTCCTCTGCTGGCCCTGGGCGCGTTAATCAGCCTGATTTTCTGAAGGAACTTCGAAGAGCTCTATTGATGACCGTTTTCGATGTGCTCACATTCTCTTTGCGTTGGCAATTGCACTGCTGGTGATTCCTCTAACAGAATTACTCCTCCGCAGAGATCCTAAGGAGTATGGGAAAATTGTAGTACACGCCCCGCTGAGTCCGGCATAGGTGCATTCACCTGGCAGCGTGCCACACATCACATGGAGATGCTGTGCTGGAGATGACTGCCCCCATTGGCATCATGAGGTGATATTCGCAGAGGTGATTTCAGAGGGGAGGGTCAGCCGTTTGGGGTCTGGGAGCCACAGCACTGTTTAAGAGGGAGAAAGAGAGATGAGGGCGAGACAAATTGAGGGTGTCCACTCCCAGACTCTGGCCACCAGCGGAGGTTATGATACAAGCTTTGGGGGCGGGGGGACCAACTGGAAGCAGCTACAGTCTGGGGTGGAAAGGAGGTAGGTGTGTCTGGTGGGGCTGGTGTTGGCTGGGAAGCTCCTTGACAGAGACTTGACGAAGCTGTCCAGTAAGGTCAAGAGTCCAAGGTGAATCCAGGGGCAGAAAAAATTCATGATATGGAGCCATAGCTCCCGGACAGAAGACAAAAAACTGTGCACAGTTCATGCAGCCATCTGTTTCCAAGTCCAACCATCCATCCATCATCTATCTATTCACTCATTCATCCATCCATCTTTCCATCATCCATCCATCCATCCATTCATCCATCCATCCATCCATCCATCTATCCATCCATCCATCAATTCAATTATCTGTCAATCTATCTTTCACTCTACCCACCTATCCATCCATTCATCATCTATCTATTCACTCATTCATCCATCCATCCATCCATCAATTCAATTATCTGTCAATCTATCTTTCACTCCACCCACCTATCCATCCATTCATCATTTATCTATTCACCCATTCATCCATCCATCTATCCATCAATTCAATTATCTGTCAATCTATCTATCACTCCAACCATCTATCCATCTATCTATCCATCCATCCATCCATCTGTATATGCCGGCAACAATGTGTGTCAACATGCACGGAACACTGCAAACCAGAGAAGCTCAGCTGAGCCCTGACGTCCAGATTTTATCAGCACTCAACCATGTACCGTTCCTGTGGCTGACCTTCAGTCTCCAGCCCCTCCCAGAGGTGCAGGGTAATACCTTCAGTCTCCATGCACTCCTGGAGGTTGGAACTGATAAGGATGTCCCAAAGCCCCCATCACAAATCACATAATGAAACCGTCCAGTGGCCAAAGCAGGCAAACAGAGAGGCTGCCATCAAACAGGACATGGCAGAGACTGGGGACCACCTCTGAGGAGCAGAAGGCAAGGGCGAGACCTGTCTTTGGGCCAGGTTAAGTCTTCGGTACACAAAAACAAAGCCCCAAACCGCTTCAGTGAGTGGCAAGTGTTTTGAAGGCAGATGAGAACAGGTGATACTACAAGGCGAGGGTGGAGTCGGGCAGGAGAGCCGGGCGGGGCGTGCCGGCTCTGCTGAAGGAAGTCGAGGGGAGTCAGGCCTCCGGGTGCACAGCCGCACCCCCTCCCCGCATCCAGGGCGCGCGGGGCGCAGAGTGGCTGAGTGTGCTTCCAGAACTTTGCACGGGCAAGATCACAGCCACCTCCAGTGGGGTCCCCAGGGGAACGAAATCGTGGTGGAGGCTCTGGCTGCCCCTCGCTGGGTGGAGGTCGGTCTCGGCTCCTACTTCCCCTCACCCACACGGCTT
>NW_011889446.1:54026-60030 GCF_000151845.1 Pteropus vampyrus | reverse complement strand
GGCTGACCTTCAGTCTCCAGCCCCTCCCAGAGGTGCAGGGTAATACCTTCAGTCTCCATGCACTCCTGGAGGTTGGAACTGATAAGGATGTCCCAAAGCCCCCATCACAAATCACATAATGAAACCGTCCAGTGGCCAAAGCAGGCAAACAGAGAGGCTGCCATCAAACAGGACATGGCAGAGATTGGGGACCACCTGTGAGGAGCAGAAGGCAAGGGCGAGACCTGTCTTTGGGCCAGGTTAAGTCTTCGGTACACAAAAACAAAGCCCCAAACCGCTTCAGTGAGTGGCAAGTGTTTTGAAGGCAGATGAGAACAGGTGATACTACAAGGCGAGGGTGGAGTCGGGCAGGAGAGCCGGGCGGGGCGTGCCGGCTCTGCTGAAGGAAGTCGAGGGGAGTCAGGCCTCCGGGTGCACAGCCGCACCCCCTCCCCGCATCCAGGGCGCGCGGGGCGCAGAGTGGCTGAGTGTGCTTCCAGAACTTTGCACGGGCAAGATCACAGCCACCTCCAGTGGGGTCCCCAGGGGAACGAAATCGTGGTGGAGGCTCTGGCTGCCCCTCGCTGGGTGGAGGTCGGTCTCGGCTCCTACTTCCCCTCACCCACACGGCTTGTCACGCGATCATTGAGAGAAGCACTGTGTTTCCTGGGGCGGAACGTTTGCTCAGTTCCTTCAAAGACCGAGGGTATTTTCAGCATGCTCTGTTCCTGCTCTGCAGATATGTATCTTCACGCATGGGAGCCTTCTCCGTTCCTTCCCCTGAAATCTGGAGAGCCAGCCCTGAGATTTTTTTTTTTTTTTTGAACTAAGTTGTGCCCGCCTCACCTCTGCGAGTCTTTGCAAGGAAATATATTAATCGTGGCTCTTCCTGCGTCCTGTGTCCCACCCTCTCTTCTCTTCCCCCCACTGCACGTGGTGAGCTGATGGGCACCACAGAGCTTCGGTTTGGAGGTGCAGAGAAGCCGAAGGGGTGGTCGATGGGAGAGAGAAGGTGCCCCAAAGTCCCTGGGAATGGCCTGAGGGGTGGGGGTGGGGGCTTCCAAGGAAAGAACAAGATCACAAAAATCCAATCGCCTTTATGAGAAAAAGCCAAAGCCACCTCCGTGGCACGTCGTAAACACTGAGCCGCGACGTGATGAGCGATATGATCTGTGATAACCATGGAGATAACTGTTATTGAAAACAGCCCCACGAGAAAATGCAGGTTCCAGCAGTTCATGAGCCGTTGGCGCACAAAGGATATTTTAAGGAGACAGACCCCCCCCTGCGGGGAGAGGGTTATTTCCGATGTGAAAAGCAGGGAAGCAGCTGGTGTGAACATCAGATCAAAGGGTGTCCTCAGAACAGGAGACAAGATACAAAGCTGACATCCACAAGTGTCCCGCCCTTGACAGAAGTGGCGTCCTCATAGCCCTCCCGAGCATGCTGCCTTTCCCGTTCCTCTTTCGAGGAACCGAGGTGTAATTCAGGGTCGAGGGTAAGACGCCCAGCCAGGAGGAGCAGAACCAGGAAAAAGCATAGCTTCCAGAACCAAATGTGCAGGGACGGGCCATCTGCAAGACTACAAGGGTTCAGGCCCAGGACAGTGGTCTCAACAGGAGGCTTCCAACCAGTGAGCACTGCCAGACACAGTCATGGGCAGGGCCCAGGGACGAGAGGACAGCGAGCAAAGGCCTCGTCCTCAGGGGCTGGGGCGGCCCTCTTATAGCCAGGTCCTCAGCGAGGAGGGCAGTGTCGTGAGGAACGAGGATCCGAGTGACCAGCTAACTGAACTACGACCCGGAGTCACAGCATTGGTTACCTTTGTCCTCTCTGAATGTTCATCCACCCGCGTGTCTATCTATCCACTGATCCGTCCATCCATCCACCCATCCATCCATGCACCCATCCATCCACCTACCCACCCACCCACCCACCCATCTATGCATCTACCTACCCACCCATCCACTCACCCTTTCAACCATCCCATTATCCACTCATCCACCCATCCATCCACCTACCCACCCACCCACCCATCTATGCATCTACCTACCCGCCCATCCACCCACCCTTTCCAGCATCCCATCTATCCATCCATCCACCTTTTCAAACACCCATCCGTCCCCTCAGCCATCCATGCGTACATCCAGCCAGCCAGTCACTGATCGAACCATCCACCTACCCATCTACCTACCCCTTCAAGCTTCCGTCCATCCATCCATCTACCCATCCATCCGCCATCCATTATTCTTCCATCGCTCATTCATCCACCTACCCACCCACGCCTTTTCCATTCCTCCTCTGCAAACTTTCACGGGAGAACGCTCCTGAACAATACTCTCAGATTTCCTTCCTGCACTCCTGGGACTTTCAATTGAGAGATTTGCCATCGCTTGTGCCGAATGAGTGGCCGTCCACCGTCGATAGTGTTTAATTGAGTCCAGCTCGCGGGCCTGGCCTTCTTTAACAGGGCATTGTTTTGTTCATCGTGGGGTTTTGCATTCGTTTTGATCGTGTGGACACGTTGCATGAGCTGATCGTCGTTATGTTGGTGATTCGGTTTGGGGCACATGTTTGTTGCCTCCACCCCAGGAGATGCAACCACCCAACCCCAGGAACCCATCACCCGGTGTCTCTGCTTCGTTTTCTTTGACTTTTCTCAGTAGCCGGGTTACCGTCACGTCTCAGTCATCACAGCTCAGGTGCCAGGAATTCAGAGGGGCTGTTCTAATGCTGGCGCCGGTGACAGGACAGACGTGCAGAGTTTAGAGCTGGGAGGGGTGCTGGGCACTGTATCCCCTATCCCTTCCTCTACCTTGATGCCCGGGTCTCTCCGTCAACTGCCAGCTCTCTGGTATTCGCTGTGTGTTCCTCATGTCCCAGGCAGCCGGGGACATGTCACGCATGAAGCTTGGGCCCCTGAGCATTCTGCACTCAATACAGAAATGGGGGATGCAGGCGGGGGGCGTGAGCCAGGAGCCCAGTGTCCCCCACTGCATGGCTTCAAGTGCCCACTCTGCTGGCCTGTGACCTCTGACAAGGCACAAATCCCCTGGATGCCAGCTTCCTCCTTTGTCAAGGAAGGGCGTGGGCCTCTGAGGCTCGGCTCGGCTCATGGAAAAGATTGAGCAGATGACCTATAAAACGACGCATCCTCTGTTCACACCCAGCAGGGTGCCTACGATGCACAACAGAAGAGACCAGATGCGTTGCGATCTTGCACCCCTGAGGTTACATACCTCCGAAGTGACCCGTTTTCCAGAGCAGGGTGTTGGGGAGCAGAAGTTTTCTCTGTCAGAAATAGGGACACCTGCTGCTTCCAGTCTCCGGGCGCTTGTTCCAGGGGGAACTGGCAATGTCCCGGATACTAGAGCTAAAGACAAAGACAGGTGATATGCAGTTAAATCAGACAGATGATCAATTAATTGATCATTGAGGGGTAGATAGGGAATTGATATAAAATGATAGAGAAGGCAGATGGTAGATGAAATATATATAGAGAGAGACAGAGAGATGTGAGATATACAGATAGATTAGATAGACAGGTGATAGATTGATATTGGTGACTGGTTAATTGCTAAATAGATACAAATGATAGTTATGTTGATTGATAGATCAGAGAAATGGATGATAGATAGATAGGTAAACAGAGAAGATAGAAGATAGATAGATAGATAGATAGATAGATAGATAGATAGATAGATAGATAGATAGTAGGTACATAGATAGATAATACATAGATGATAGACAGGTGGCTGATGGACAGGTAGATGAGGCCCTTTGCCGACTTCCTGAGCTGCTGAGAGGTGCAGGGTCTCGGAAGCAGGGAAAGGGGGCGCCTCTCTCTGAGCAATTGTGTTTCCAAATTAGTGGGAGGGACTCACACGTGGGGCGGGGCGGCCCGGCGCCTGCCCCAGGGGAAAACCCCAAACCGCATAGGGGTGGGTGCTGTCTGGAGGTGGGCCCACAGCCCCCGCAGTGCCTCGGCATTAACCCCTTTACCACAGCAAAGCAAGCTTTGGTCCAGGGGAGACGTCAGGAAGCCAGATCAGCCGCTCTCGTGCAGGCGAGCCCTAGCCGCTGAGGACAGCCCCTGGGGGAGGAGCGGGTGGGAAGATGGGTGCTCAGGAGGGCCGCAGGCCAGCCCTCCACGCTGCCGGGCGCCACGCCTGGGGGCACAGAGGACACCCCACGTTCCGTCCTGGAAGCTGCTGCTGGGGGTCCCGGATGAGGCAGGGGTAGGCAGGAAGTCCGCCGAAGACAGACAGTTCCCACCGACTGACCTCAGCACCGGCGTCCCGGCCGTTAACCACCATCTGATACATTCGTTTCCATTAGTTGCCGTTGGCCCGGTGCTGATACAGTGTCATTGCCTAAAGTCTGGATTCTATTCGGGTCCTCTCAGGTGCCACCTGCTGCCCTTTCTCTGTCCCAGGACCCATGAGACGCTTAGATGTCCCGTCTTCTCCTGTGCTCCGTGACAGTGTGTCAGACTTTTCCTGGTTTGGCGACCTTGACAGTTTTGAGGAGTGTAGGGTAGGCATTTGTGGGGTGCCCATCTGTCGGGATGTGCGTGTGCTTCTTCCACGGTTAGAGAGATGTCTTGGTTTGGGGAGAGGAAGACCCCAGAAGTAAAGCATCTTTGTCATCACATCACAGTGCAAGGTGCATGCTGACCCCATGACAGCGCTGTGGATGTGACTTTGTTTGCCTGGCCGCAGTGCGTCTGTCAGGCGTGTCCGCTATAAACATCCTATAGCCCCCGCCAACCCGCCTCACTCTACTCTCCGGGCGGAAGTCACCGAACGAGGCCCACACTCGGGCTGGGTGGTTTCCTCGCTCCGTCTGCGGCCTTTTAACGGGAAGCTGGAGCACGTGGCTGTTTTCCACGAACGGGATAAAGCGAGCAGAGGCGATTGCTCAGCTTTCCATCGCCGCTCCCTGCCGAGCCCCAAGGGGGAACGATCCTGTCTGCGCTGCGCCTTCGAGCCGAAGGCCCACGGTTACGAGGCCGCTGCACCCATCCGGGGGCAAGGGCCAAGGTCAGGTTGGGACAACGGCTCAGGTCAGCGTGGGACACACTCGGCCGTGACCCCACACGCTCAGCCGTGTCCCCGCACGCTCAGCCGTGTCCCCGCACGCTCGGCCACATCCTCCCACGTCCTCCGCCCTGGGCTGCTGTGCCCGCACCTCCTGGAAGTCCACGTCAGACATGCATTCCTTTGGCATTGCTGAGATTCCACCTAAAGCCGTGATTACTTGTCTCTCGACTTTATTTCCAGCTAAGACGACAGGGTAAGGAATCCAGACATCAGAGGTGGACGCGTGACCTGGATTGTCCCACGCTCTCTTCGCGTCTCGGTGGGTTCAGCACACCCACCGCACGTCCTCACATTCCTGGCACGGAGACTTTGGGGCTTCTCTACTCCCCTTGCCCAGTCCCCACGTCCTTCTTCAGGCTCCTCCCGGAAGCGTCTCAGACCCACGTGTCCTTCCTTATGCCTCTGGATGCTTCGACTCGTGGCCATGTGCGGAAGGGCCAGCAAAGCAGGCATCGTCCAGCCCGGAAACGCTACATGACGACCCGGAATGGTCCTGACGAGGCCACCTGTATAGGGATGCGACTCAGACAGGGTTGCAGCTCTCCCCAACCTCGCAGAGGTTGTCACTGGCTCTCTCCCTGCCCGCGTGAACTCTGTCCCCCAGCGTGAACGTGTCCCTCACCTCTAGGTCTGTAAAAGGCCATCACAACGACCCTTCCGGCTCTGACTTTCTCTAGGTCTCTGAAATGTACGGCTCCACCGTGGGCTGTAGGAATCCACGGAGGGAGGGAGGGAGGGAGGGAGCTCGCAGACTCCCACACTCAGCAGGTGAGGACGCTGACTCGCTGGTACCTTTGGAATTCTCCTAACCCCTCAGAACAACCCGGAGAAACCACTTCACCTTGGAAGAGTCCCAGCTTCGAAGAGAGAGGTTCCACGAGGCCCGTTTGCACCCTGGACGGCTCACGTGGGCACGAGGCGCT
>NW_011889446.1:49900-53494 GCF_000151845.1 Pteropus vampyrus | reverse complement strand
TGACGATCCGGAATGGTCCTGACGAGGCCGTCTGTATAGGGATGTGACTCAGACAGGGTTGTAGCTCTCCCCAACATTGCAGAGGTTGTCACTGGCTCTCTCCCTGCCCGCGTGAACTCTGTCCCCCAGCGTGAACGTGTCCCTCACCTCTAGGTCTGTAAATGGCCATCACGACGACCCTTCCGGCTCTGACTTTCTCTAGGTCTCTGAAATGTACGGCTCCACCATGGGCTGTAGGAATCCACGGAGGGAGGGAGGGAGGGAGGGAAGGAGGGAGCTCGCAGACTCCCACACTCAGCAGGTGAGGACGCTGACTCGCTGGTACCTTTGGAATTCTCTTAACCCCTCAGAACAACCCGGAGAAGCCACTTCGCCTCGGAAGAGTCCCAGCTTCGAAGAGAGAGGTTCCACGAGGCCCGTTTGCACCCTGGACGGCTCACGTGGGCACGAGGCGCTGACAGCTGGTGGGCCGGGTTATAAACGACATGTGCCGCTGAGAACTTTGGGGTGAAGTCCTCTAGATTGGACCCAGAATTGAAGTTAGACCTTCTGGTCACATTGCTGCAAGACGAAAGACTTCATTTTCACCGTGGAGAGCGTGCGCGTGTGCACTCGTGTGTGTACGTGTGTGTGTGTGTGCGATGTGTGGATGTGGATTTCATGGCTACTTTTTGGGGGCACATCAGCCTAATTCCGTGTTTACTATCCCGCCAGGAAAATACACACCTCTAATCCTGACTGATGGTTAAGACGTGGAAACAAGCCGAGTGTTGACCGCTGGGCGAATGGATAAAGATTTGGCACGTGGACACGATGGAACGTTACTGAGCCATGAGAAGGAAGGCAATCTTGTCATTTGTCACACGTGGGTGGATCTGGACGGGGTGATGCTGTGTGAGCTAAGTCACAGAGAGGAAGACGAATACTACATGACCTCGCTGACACGCAGACAGGAGGATGCTGGCTGCCGAGGGCCAGGGGTGGGAAATGGGACGATGCTCGGACGGGACAAAGCTCCGGGTATAAGGTGATTACGTCCCCGACTCCTGACGTGCAGCACGTGGTGACGGCGGTTGGCAAAGCTGTACGAGATGCTTGGCATTTGCTAAGACAATACCTGTGACACGTACCCGACACACACACGCACAAGGTCAGTACAGGAGGGGACGGCTGTGGGAAGCAGCGTCGTGGTAGAAATCACGTCACAGTGTGCACGCACATCAGACTGTCACGTTGTCCACCTTAGCCGTCTGCGGTCGACTTTCTTTGTCCAACACAAATGAAGAAAGCGGGAAAAAAATTCAGTCTGTGAAACTGAACCGCTACAGCTTCGGTTTGGTTCGCCCATGAGTTTCTCGACCAGACTGTAGTTGGAAATGGGGTCTGTGCATATGTCATTAGAGAAAAGTCTGAGATGAGTCCTCCTGGATCTGGTGGCCCGAAACCCTGTGACAGTGTCCTCGTAAGGGACAGAAGGGGAGACACAGACACAGAGGAGAAGCCACGTGGACACGGAGGCAGAGACGGGAGGGACATGGCCACCAACCCAGGGACGCCTGGGCCCCCAGAATCTGGGAGGGGCAGGAAGGACCGTCCCCTGAGGCCTCCGGAGGGAGGGAGGCCCTGGGACACCTTGCTGTCACACGGCTGGCCCCCCGAGCTGAGGGAGCGTGCACCTCGGTGGCTGCAAGCCTCCTGATTTGTGGTCATTTGTTCCGGACACCCCCACACACTCACACACACACACACAGGAATTTATGGCAGCTTGCTATGGCTTTGTGCCTGGAGAGAAATGGGGTCTGCAGACCGAAAGGCCAGGGACTGGCCTGGCTGCTGAGCGTTTGCTCTCACGGGGCGGGGGTTCTGTCGGGCTCGCTTGGGGTTTAAAGACCAGCGTGGGTTTTCACAAGCCCTCACAGGGAACTCGCCCAATGTGGCCTTAGAAACAAGCCTCAGGGGAGGGGGGGGAAGGGGTGACACTTTTCTGAGAAAATTCAAATGCGCTCTGTTTATTACACATCCTGAGTCAGTTTTTGTTTTCAGAGAACTCTCTCTAGAGTCTCACGATATCTGTGCACCATCTGGGCCGTTATTTATTTATTTATTTATTCACTTATTTATTTATTTGTTTGTTTGTTTTCAAAGTCATGGTGGCGACACAGGGGCCTTATTCTGCATCAACTATCCCTTCTGCCCCGACCGTGTGTGGGCACAGCCCTTGGCTCTGGGCACGAGCTGGGGACCCAGCAGGAAAATGACTGTCGACCCCAGGGGAGCCGACACGTCGACGGGCAGGAGTGAGTCTGCCTTGTTCTCTTCCCTTTTAAATTGAGGTGAGGTTCACATAACGTACACTTCGCCCTCTTAAAAGTGTGCGATTCGGTGGCATTTAGCACGTTCGCGATGCTGTGAAAGCATCACCCTTATTTTCACCACATTCTCATCACCCCAAAAGGAGAGACGTCCCCATGAGCAGTCACACCCATCCCCCCTGCCTCTGTCCCTGAGAACGCTCACCACTTCCTGTCCCTCTGGATGTGCTCATTCTGGACATTTCACACAAATGAGACCACACTCTGTGTGACCTCCTGTGCCTGATGACTGTCGCCAAGCACCATGTGTCCAAGGTCATCCACATTGTAGCATGTGTCAGAGCCTCCCTCCTTTTCATGGCCGTGTAATAGTCCCCTGTGTGGAGGGATCCTGTTCTGTTTACCCATCCATCATCCATCCATCATCCATCATCCATCATCCATCCATCCATCATCCATCCATCCATCATCCATCCACCATTCATCCATCATCCATCCATTCATCCATCATCCATCCATCCATCATCCATCCATCCATCATCCATCCATCTATCCATCATCCATCATCCATCATCCATCATCCATCATCCATCCATCATCCATCTATCATCCATCATCCATCCACCATTCATCCATCATCCATCCATCTATCCATCATCCATCATCCATCCATCCATCTATCCATCATCCATCATCTATCCATCATCCATCATCCATCATCCATCCATCATCCATCCATCATCCATCATCCACCATCCATCCATCATCCATCCACCATTCATCCATCATCCATCCATCTATCCATCATCCATCATCAATCCATCCATCTATCCATTATCCATCATCCATCCATCATCCATCCATCTATCCATCATCCATCATCAATCCATCCATCTATCCATCATCCATCATCCATCCATCATCCATCTATCATCCATCATCCATCCATCATCCATCATCCATCATCCATCATCCATCCATCATCCATCTATCCATCGTCCATCATCCATCCATCATCCATCTATCATCCATCATCCACCATCCATCCATCATCCATCCACCATTCATCCATCATCCATCATCCATCCATCATCCATTATCCATTATCCATCATCCATCATCCATCCATCCATCTATCCATCATCCATCATCCATCCATCATCCATCTATCATCCATCCATCCATCATCCATCATCCATCATCCATCCATCATCCATCTATCATCCATCATCCACCATTCATCCATCATCCATCCATCATCCATCATCCATCATCCATCATC
>NW_011889446.1:42736-47502 GCF_000151845.1 Pteropus vampyrus | reverse complement strand
GGGTCAAGATCAAGGCCGCGTGGGCCAAGAACGCCCGCCTCTCCATGGTCTGGAAGGGAGCGAAGACTCCATCGCTGACATGTGCCACGCCCTCTTCCCCTGCCCCTCACCACCTCAAGGGCGGGCCCCTCGGCACAGCCTGGCAGCAGCCACCGCAGGCAGGAAGCATCAGGAAGCTGCTAAGGTCTGCAGCCTGCACCGTCTCCAGCCTGCCTGGATCTCAGCCCTGACTGTGACTGTGACACATCAGACAATCAGAAAGGCTGCATGCCACAGGGGCCACGTAAAACCACAGACATCCGTCCTCCCCCAGTCCTGGGGACCAGCAGAGTGTCCTCAAGGTGCCCCAGGGCCTCGCTCCCTCTGGAAGCTCCAAGGGAGGGTCCTGCGTGCCTCTCCCAGCTTCTGGGGGCCTGGCCTGGTGGCCACGTCCCTCTCATCTCTGCCTCCATCTGCACGTGGCTTCTCTTCTGCGTCTGTCTCTCCCCTTCTGTCCCTTACAAGGACACTGTCCCTGGGTGTAGGCCACCTGCTCCAGGAGGACTCACCTCAGACCCTCCCCTGATCCCATCCGCAAAGACCCTATCTGGTAATAACACCCATTCCCAGGTGCCACAGGTCAGAATGTGGACATGTCTCTTGGGGGCCACCCCACCTTCCGTCGCGAAATCATATTTCCCACGAAGAAACCACGGGTCATCCTGCCAGACCAGGGGACGTAGCGTGACCACTGACAAACCCTTGCAGCCTCCAGGAGGAGCAGTCAGCTGAGCGGAGGGTGCCGCAAGCAGAGACAGATGACACTCGGCACGTCCAGGAAGTGCCCAGAAAGTTGCGACCACAGCAATTGCTATTATTATATGTGTCGTCCCTTCCAACTGGCCCCGGAGAGAGGGCAGCAGTCCACACCCCCTGCCGCCTCCTGGCGAGTCCCACGCACAGAGGCCGACGCAGGCCGGCCGCTCCCCGCTGTCCGATGGCCGTCCCCAGCGGACCCTCTGGGTCCCCATCCACTGCAGCCACAGGCGTCAGGTCTGAGCCCTGCTGCTCGCAGCCAGCCCCACTCTTTGCTAACGGACCCTCACTTTCCCGATGCGCCTGGCCCGTGGATGTTGCTGCGGAACGCAGTGCTGAGCGACGTATGAGAGGACATGGAGAGGACATTGGAGGAGGGACGCTGAGAAAGATGCTGCTTTCCTGCCAAGGGGCCAGACTCAGAGGAGAGCGGCCTGGCGGACAGCCTTTCCTTTGCTCGCCCAAGACATAGCTGTGATGCCCGGTGCCGTGGCAGCCACTTTGGGCCACGAGGCAAAGACAGAGCGGATGGGTGGTTGAGATAGATAAACAGACCAGTCCACAGATCTTTTTGAATTAGAGTTTCGGTTTCCTTTGGATAAACCCACAGAAGTGGGATTGCTGGGTCATAAGGTGGGTTCTATTTATAATTATTTCAGGAACCTACAGACTGTTTCCCACCGTGGCCACGGCCATTTACAACCTCCCCAACGGTGAACGAGGCTTCCCTTTTCTCTCCCTCCTCGCCAGCCCTCGCTTTTGTTGGCTTATTGATGACGGCACGGGGAGTATAGACAATGACAGTTTAATAGACACGTGTGGCATCCCACGGTTAGTAGACTTCGTAAGGTCTGTAAATGTGTAGCCACTCGACCGTGTGCCTCAAACTAATGAAAGATTGACCGTCGACCGCCGTTGAAAAATACAATAATAATTAAACAAATTAAAAAGGAACAGTGTCCGAAAGCCTAAGAAAATGTGGAGGAAGAGCACCAGGAAGGCAGAGAGGCACAGGCCGAGGAAAAGAACAGAGACAGACGCCTTGCGACACACAGACGTCACCCCACCCTGTCTCTAGATTTCCTGTCGAGTGCAGAGCAAAAAAAATCTCCTTGCGGTTTTAGCCACTGTTTTTCCTAACTTGCTGAGCGAAGCCTTCTTCACCCACCCTTGTTTGTACACAAGACACACCCGTGCCCGGGTCCCGCCGTGTCCCGAATGGGGGTATGAAGACCCCACCAAGCCACCCAGGAGAAGGGATCCCATCATGTCCACGTAGCCTCTGGGATCGGTCCACACCCCAACCCGTCCTCATCGTGAGAGGGCAGCAGGCCACGCGCGCCCTGCTGGTCTCTCCCCGAGGTGCGCTCAGCGGGTCCCATCGGGGGGCGCCCCATGTCGCCAGTGGGACAGCATACGAGCTCAGACGCCCAACAGAGATGCTCAGAAACCATCACCTAGCCGGACCCTGTACTGCAGGACCCTGTGCTGCAGAAACCATCACCTAGCCGGACCCCATGCCAGCCACCGGCGCGAAAGCAGCAGACCCACCACGCAGACCCCCTCCCAGCTCTGCCCGGACCACGGCTCCCTCCTCCATCACAGCTGCTTCAGCAGGTGTGCACAGGGCACCTTCCAGGCACCGCCAGTGCTGGCGATGGGACAGGCAGCCGAACGCCCTGCTTCTGCTTCTGCGGGCGTGGGGCTCGGAGCGGGGGGAGGCGGGGACACACGGAGGACATCAGGGAGGCCGTCCGCGGGTAAGCAGAGCCGCCGGGGAGGGTGAAGGGGGTGAGAACGTGCGGCCGGGCTTCGGGGTCTTGTGTGAGACTGACCAGGAGAAGGATAGTGATGACTCACGGACGAAGCGGTCTCAGGAAGGTGGAGGTGACGTTAGTCACTCGGCATCTTATCGCTGGCAAAGCCAGCTTCCCGTGGATACGTGGATACGTATCGCCACCCCTCACCGCCTGTGGCCACGTGGCTCTCCCTGCCGACTTGCCCCACGGCCTTCCACACCTCCTGTCATCTGAGTTATTAACAGCGTCCCCAAGGCATCTTCCGTAGCGAAGTGCTCTTCGCGGGGCCCTGCGTCCCCAGAGAAGGTCCCCGTGCTTTCTGCCATGTTCCGGCGATACCTTGATCTCCCACTTCTGGTCTCCAGAACTGGGAGAGAGTGAACCCCTGTGGCGTTAAGGCCCTGACTTCGCAGTCACTGGTTAGACTCCTAGAACGCCAACAGAGGCCCCGACGAGATTATCATCTGCACCGCGGGGCGTGAGTCCCAGGACGGCTTGGGAAGATAAAAGAGGTGGACACGCCTGTGTGCGGGCAGCCTCTCTGTCGACGCGGCCACACCGGGCGTCAGTCTCTTTAGTCCCGAAGCTGCCTGCCCCGGTGACTGGGTAGAAGGCTCGATCCTACAGCCAGACAGATCTGGGCCAAAGGGCCTGCACAGTCAGGGGCATGGCGCCCAGCTGCGTCTTGCAGCCTCAAGTCCTGAATGTCCTTCGCCAAGGCTGTTGCGGGGGACAAAGGCCCAGACCTTCTGTGGCTTCTCTGGGCCTGGTCCCCTCTGCAGGGCCGATCTCATCACCATCATCATGTCCAACAAAGGGTCATCGCAGATTATGAAGCGAAAATACATAGTGGGTGGCAGGGGGACAGACATAGGTTGACGGTAGGTAGGTAGCTAGATAGGCAGATATAGATAGATAATGCATAGGTACATAGATAATAGATAGATGATAGGGAAATACATGATAGATATTGATAGACAGATGTTATGTAGACTATGGATAGACGATAGATCATAGATATTCATGATAGATAGATAATAATGGAAAGATAACAGATAGTTGATGGCCAGCTACCTAGAAAACAGATAGATAAATTATAGATAGATGATAGACACATATTGATAGATATATAGACCGAGAGATGATTACAGACAGATGTAGATTGCAGATAATAAACAGATGATAGGTAAACACAGATAAATGACAGACAGACAGAAATACCTATAGTGCACAGAATGTAACAGACAATCGATGTGATCATCGCTGGCCCATACAGAGCATGTGAGTCCCGCCTGCACAATGTCACCTTGCAGCTGCAGACCGAAAGATGTCGCAATGTCCACAGCTTTACAACGTGGAAGGAGAGGTGTAATTAGCACCCTTTTTTTTTTTTTTAACTTTTATACTAATAAAAACAAAACAGGAATCTGTTAGTCGGCTGTCCGTTATAACGAAACGGACAGATCCTCCTCCCTCTTTGCGGAAGGGGTCCCCACAGCCTGCGCTCGTCCTGAGGGCACCCCCGGAGCGCTGAGAGGAAGCGGGGCGGGGGCAGGGGGCGGCGGCTCGGGCCTCAGCGAGAGCGCACAGACAGTTATACAGGAAATTTAAAAACGGGCTTCCTTTTAGCTACCCCGGCTTTCCACCGCGCAGCCGGCTGGCAGGTGGCCCTTGAAGAATTTGCATCCGCCGAGCGCGCCATGCCCCGTTTGCAGCGCGCCGGACGCACGGAACGGCCGCTGGGAGCGGAGCCGCGTGCAGACACCGGCTAACTCGGGGACCCCCGCGACGGGAGCGCAGAGCTTGCAAAATGACGGCCACCCCCCTGAGACCGCGCTGATCCGCTGTCCGCACCCAGGTGAGCTGGGCGCGCCTCGGGTTTATTTAGGTGTACGGTCAGGAGTACGGGGAGGGTCCGTCCGGGGCGCGTCGTAGCGGGCGCGAACGTGGGATCCTCAGGGAGCGCAGGGGACACGCGCGCATCCTCGCGTCGCTCGGAGGCGCGGACAGAACACGAAACCCTCCAGGAAGGCTCTGCACAGCCACTCGGCTGCGACAGTGAACTGTGCTTCGGACCTGCATTCGGGGACGCTGCGGGGTTCGGGGACGCCACGCCCACCCAGGGCGTGCGCGCGGGGCCGGGGTCTGCACGCAGAAGGGGCCCCCTGAGCC
>NW_011889446.1:40056-41456 GCF_000151845.1 Pteropus vampyrus | reverse complement strand
CGACAGTGAATTGTGCTTCGGACTTGCATTCGGGGACGCTGCGGGGTTCGGGGACGCCACGCCCACCCAGGGCGTGCGCGCGGGGGTCGGGGTCTGCACGCAGAAGGGGCCCCCTGAGCCCCCAGGAGACCTCGCACAGCTCGCGGGCACCGTTTCACTGACAAAGCCGGCTTCTTGGTGCACCTTGAAAACCGTCCCAGAAGCGCCTGGGGACCGGCCGAGCCCCGAGAGCGGGCTGCACGCCGGGCTGGGACACCCTGCGGCGGCGGCGGCTCAGGCCGCGCTGGGTGAAGCGCCACCGCAGACCGCATGGCCGCGGTTCAGACCCAGCAGGGCAGTTCTTTCTCTGTCCTTGTCATGCGTGCAGGGCTCCAGCCCACGGAGGCTGAGGGGCCCGGCCGGGCAGGATGGGGCAGCACCCCTGCGCCCCGCTAAGAAGACACGGGTGCTCCTCCCGGTGGGACTGCGCGCGCCCCCGCACGGCGCATCAACTTTTCTTCTGAGCGTTTTCACGCTTGAAAAACGGCATTTTCCCTTGGGTGTCCCCAGTGCCGGCCTTTGTGAAGGGAGGGTGACGTGCACCCAGGACGTGGCGCCTAAACACTGGTGAATCCCCCCTGCCCAGCACACAAACGGGAACCCTGTGGTCGGAGGCATGTGACCTCCAGGTGTTTGCTTAATATGCAAGGCCACCCCACACTCCAGAAGGGGACAACCCAGTAGGCTGCGGTGTGACATAGGACAGGGTGGGGTCCTTCCCTGTGCTGTGATCTTGTAGGTGAAGGACCGGAAGATGCCGCCAAGGGCTTAGAATCTGTTTTGTTGCTGGCTGGATGGCTGGATAAACAGACAGACAGATGAGTGCATGGCAAATGCATGGCGGGGGTGGGGGGTGTGGATGAATGGATGGATGGATGGATGGGTGGATGGATGAGTAAATACATGGATGTATGTATGGATGGATAGGGGGTGCATGGCGGTGAGTGGGGGGTGGATAGGTAGATGAATGGATGGATGGATGGATGATGGATGGATGGATGGATGGATGGATGGATGGATGGATGCATAGCTGAATAGGTGGATAGATTGATGGATGGATAAATTGGTGGATGGATTGGTGGGTAGGTAGGTCAGTAGGTGGGGAGGTGGGTGGGTGGTTGGATGGATGGATGGGTGGATGGATGGACGGACAGATGCATGGATAGATGGATGGATGGATGGATGGATGGGTGAATGGATGGATGAATGGATGGATATATTGATGGATGGATGGATGGATGGATGGATGGATGGATGGATGGATGGACGGACAGATGCATGGATAGATGGATGGATGCATGGATGGGTGAATGGATGGATGAATGGATGGATATATTGATGGATGGATGGATGGATGGATG
>NW_011889446.1:35372-38206 GCF_000151845.1 Pteropus vampyrus | reverse complement strand
CCCAAGCCCAACACACGAATTGGTCACATATCCTCTTTTCCCACTGAAAGTGGTTTCCATTTTGCTCAGAGCATCGGACAACTTCCTTAGTGCCTTATACTTGCTCCTCCGACCGAGGTGGGGACAGGAAATGGACCATCGGGGCTTCCGTCGGGCCCGGGAGTGGGGCAGGGCCCCGTGCGTGGTGTGCTAGGGGCTGTGCTCAGCGGTCGCTGCCCGCCTGAGTGTCCAGTTTTGCACCCAGCCCCAGCCTGACACCAGCGTCCTCACCCGTCCACCGACGGTGCACCGAGCACCGAGCACCCACAATCCCCCCCTCACTTAGTGCCAGCTCGGGAACTCCATCTCCTCTCCTGGCTCTGTGACCCCTTCCTCCGACATGCAGATGAGTAAATGAACACACAGTTGTGTGGTAGCGCATGCCGCAGCCCACCGTGTAACCCCCAACGCCGCTGGACGGTCTGGCCCCACACAGGCTCCCGTATACACGCAGAGTGACCCGCCACCCAACAATGCCCCTGCCCTGTCATTTCAGCCACGGTCTGGGAGGGGAACAGCTATGGGACTGGAAACAACACCGCCCTCCTCCTGGACGCGGCCCCAACTGCAGCGACGGCCGACTGGTGTCGAGGACACCATGCCAGCCCAGGCCATCATGAGCACTGGACCGCCAGCCACCGCGTCCTCCTTCTCGGATGGCCTGGACCCCGGCCGGTGACCCCCGTAGGGAATCTAAGTAACTCAGCTCACGGAGGACGAGCTGGTGAAGTGGCAGGGTTGATTCCACCTCATGGGCTGACCGTCCACGACACAGGAGCAAATGCTTTGGCTTTACAAAGTTTCAGGGAGCTCCTGATTGCACCCCGGAAAAGCAACCTGTTGTGTTGAATGCCACGGGTTGTGACCTAGGAAAGCTTTCTTGCCCTCAGCACTTATGGACATTGGGGGCCAGATAATGTCGTGATGTGGGGCTGCCTTCTGCATGGCAGGCTGTTGAGTGGCATCCATGGTCTCCTCTCCCTAGATGCCAGCGGTCCCCTCCCCCAAGTGGTGACAACCAAAAATGTGTCCACCTATTGCAAAGTATCCTCCTAGGTGACCAAGTCATCCCTAGTGAAGAACCACTATGGTACACAAACAGATGACAGGTGATAGATAGATGGATAGATAGATAGATAGATAGATAGATAGATAGATAGATAGATACATGGATGGATGAATGGGTGGATGGATGGATGGGTAGGTGGATGGGTGGGTGGGTGGATGGATGGATACTTGCTAGATACATAGATAGGTGCATAGATAGATAGATGATTGATAGATAGATAGATAGATAGATAGATAGATAGATAGATAGATAGATAGATAGATAGATAGATAGATGAATACATACATGGATGGATGAATGGTAGATTGGATGGATGGATGGGTGGATGGATGATGGATGGATGGATGGTGGATGGATGGATGGATGGATAGATGCTTGCTATATACATAGATGGGTACATAGATAGATAGATGATAGATGATAGATAGATAGATAGATAGATAGATAGATAGATAGATAGATAGATAGATGATAGATAGATGAATACATACATGGATGGATGAATGGTAGATTGGATGGATGGGTGGATTGGATGGATGGATGGATGGATGGATAGATGCTTGCTATATACATAGATGGGTACATAGATCGATAGATGATTGATAGATAGATAGATAGATAGATAGATAGATAGATAGATATAGATAGATAAAAGCAGGAAAGAGACAGAAAGAGAACAGATAGTCTGTCATGCTAGGTCAGGGTCTCCCAACCTCCCACATTGACGTCTGCGGCTCATGGCCGACATGGGGTGTCCCATGTACTGTAGAGTGTTGAGCAGCGGCCTTGGCCTCCGCTCAGCAAATGCCGGTAGCATCTCCTCACTCCCCAGCTGTGAGAACAGAACCGTCTGCAGACCTTGCCGAGAGTCCCTGGAGGTCGCCGTTGAAAGCCCGCGGCCGCCCCCAGCCTGGTTGACCATCTTGCTGGCTGGCCGCCCACAGCTCGGCGCAAGTCTGTGCTTCTTGTTTCGGGGAGCTGCCAACATAGTTGTGCTGAGTCCCATCCCCCTACGCCGGCCCTCGCATCTTCCCCCAAACCCGCCGGGCGTGTGTTTGGGGCTCCGTGGTGAGGGTGACCCGGGCTCAGGCTGTGGTCCCGTGTGAGGTCACGGACGTGGGAGGTGTGGACCGTGGGGCCGTGCCCGCAGTGGCGTCACCACAGGGACGTGGCACAGCTGGGCTGGGGGACGTGGCCCGGCCTCACCACTGCGTGTCGACTTTAATCCTCACTCGCGGTGTGTCTGACCGTGGCCACGCTGTGACCTAATGACTGTAACCTCAATTTCCTCTTCTGACAAACGAGAGGAGACAGACTTTCTCTCCCCTCGTCGCGAGGATGCTGAGCCGATGCACGGTCCCCGTCAGCGTCGAGCTACGCAAACCTAGGAGGTGTGGAGCCACGACACGAGATGACGCCGAGCGGTAGCAGCGCCCATGACAGGAGGGGGCTCGGCTCGGGGGTCCGGGAGCTTCTCGTGGCTCTGGACAAGGTGCCCTCGGCTTAGCGATCCGCACGATCTGTGTGTCAACTCAGCTCGGTGCCTTCGCCAGCTCTTAAGTCAGCCGATTCCTGGCTCGACGTGGGCTTTCTGATATGAAGGCTTAGTGGGGTCCCGACGTGCCTCCCACGGCAACCTGGTCGATGAGCGAGGGGGGGATGTTTTCTCCAGGACGCAGGAGGCAGTGCTCGAATGTGCCAGGGACGCGGCGGCATTGAATCGCAT